>NW_025927654.1:0-155000 GCF_022837055.1 Prionailurus viverrinus | reverse complement strand
AACCCTAACCCTAACCCTAACCCTAACCCTAACCCTAACCCTAACCCTAACCCTAACCCTAACCCTAACCCTAACCCTAACCCTAACCCTAACCCTAACCCTAACCCTAACCCTAACCCTAACCCTAACCCTAACCCTAACCCTAACCCTAACCCTAACCCTAACCCTAACCCTAACCCTAACCCTAACCCTAACCCTAACCCTAACCCTAACCCTAACCCTAACCCTAACCCTAACCCTAACCCTAACCCTAACCCTAACCCTAACCCTAACCCTAACCCTAACCCTAACCCTAACCCTAACCCTAACCCTAACCCTAACCCTAACCCTAACCCTAACCCTAACCCTAACCCTAACCCTAACCCTAACCCTAACCCTAACCCTAACCCTAACCCTAACCCTAACCCTAACCCTAACCCTAACCCTAACCCTAACCCTAACCCTAACCCTAACCCTAACCCTAACCCTAACCCTAACCCTAACCCTAACCCTAACCCTAACCCTAACCCTAACCCTAACCCTAACCCTAACCCTAACCCTAACCCTAACCCTAACCCTAACCCTAACCCTAACCCTAACCCTAACCCTAACCCTAACCCTAACCCTAACCCTAACCCTAACCCTAACCCTAACCCTAACCCTAACCCTAACCCTAACCCTAACCCTAACCCTAACCCTAACCCTAACCCTAACCCTAACCCTAACCCTAACCCTAACCCTAACCCTAACCCTAACCCTAACCCTAACCCTAACCCTAACCCTAACCCTAACCCTAACCCTAACCCTAACCCTAACCCTAACCCTAACCCTAACCCTAACCCTAACCCTAACCCTAACCCTAACCCTAACCCTAACCCTAACCCTAACCCTAACCCTAACCCTAACCCTAACCCTAACCCTAACCCTAACCCTAACCCTAACCCTAACCCTAACCCTAACCCTAACCCTAACCCTAACCCTAACCCTAACCCTAACCCTAACCCTAACCCTAACCCTAACCCTAACCCTAACCCTAACCCTAACCCTAACCCTAACCCTAACCCTAACCCTAACCCTAACCCTAACCCTAACCCTAACCCTAACCCTAACCCTAACCCTAACCCTAACCCTAACCCTAACCCTAACCCTAACCCTAACCCTAACCCTAACCCTAACCCTAACCCTAACCCTAACCCTAACCCTAACCCTAACCCTAACCCTAACCCTAACCCTAACCCTAACCCTAACCCTAACCCTAACCCTAACCCTAACCCTAACCCTAACCCTAACCCTAACCCTAACCCTAACCCTAACCCTAACCCTAACCCTAACCCTAACCCTAACCCTAACCCTAACCCTAACCCTAACCCTAACCCTAACCCTAACCCTAACCCTAACCCTAACCCTAACCCTAACCCTAACCCTAACCCTAACCCTAACCCTAACCCTAACCCTAACCCTAACCCTAACCCTAACCCTAACCCTAACCCTAACCCTAACCCTAACCTAACCCTAACCCTAACCCTAACCCTAACCCTAACCCTAACCCTAACCCTAACCCTAACCCTAACCCTAACCCTAACCCCTAACCCTAACCCTAACCCTAACCCTAACCCTAACCCTAACCCTAACCCTAACCCTAACCCTAACCCTAACCTAACCCTAACCCTAACCCTAACCCTAACCCTAACCCTAACCCTAACCCTAACCCTAACCCTAACCCTAACCCTAACCCTAACCCTAACCCTAACCCTAACCCTAACCCTAACCCTAACCCTAACCCTAACCCTAACCCTAACCCTAACCCTAACCCTAACCCTAACCCTAACCCTAACCCTAACCCTCTAACCCTAACCCTCTAACCCTAACCCTAACCCTAACCCTAACCCTAACCCTAACCCTAACCCTAACCCCTGACCCTGACCCTGACCCTGACCCTGACCCTGACCCTAACCCTAACCCTAACCCTAACCCTAACCCTAACCCTAACCCTAACCCTAAACCCTAACCCTAACCCTAACCCTAACCCTAACCCTAACCCTAACCCTAACCCTAACCCTAACCCTAACCCTAACCCTAACCCTAACCCTAAACCCTAACCCTAACCCTAACCCTAACCCTAACCCTAACCCTAACCCTAACCCTAACCCTAACCCTAACCCTAACCCTAAACCCTAACCCTAACCCTAACCCTAACCCTAACCCTAACCCTAACCCTAACCCTAACCCTAACCCTAACCCTAACCCTAACCCTAACCCTAACCCTAACCCTAACCCTAACCCTAACCCTAACCCTAACCCTAACCCTAACCCTAACCCTAACCCTAACCCTAACCCTAACCTAACCCTAACCCTAACCCTAACCCTAACCCTAACCCTAACCCTAACCCTAACCCTAACCCTAACCCTAACCCTAACCCTAAACCCTAACCCTAACCCTAACCCTAACCCTAACCCTAACCCTAACCCTAACCCTAACCCTAACCCTAACCCTAACCCTAACCCTAACCCTAACCCTAACCCTCCACCGAAACCTAAGCCTGCCTCGACACCTAATCCTGCATTTGAGCCGCCTCCTGGCATGGGCCCTCACTTCAGCCCTCGAGGGAGATCACGAGACCGGAGTCGCTTCGGCCCTGGCGACGTCCCTGGACCGAACCCTAACCCTAGCTAAGGCTCTCTCCTCATGGGGACCCAATTCAAAGGTCGGACACATCACGCGCCTGGGGTCCAGAAGTGGTGCAGGCTGACTCGGCATGGAACTTGGAATCTCACCTTGTCGTTTCCCAGACCCGGCTGCAGCTCCAGGGAGGATTCCGGAGGCCTCCTCGACCAGGGACTTACAGATGTGTGTGGTCTTGGTACCAAAGAGGGACCCTGACCGGCACCGTCCCTTGTGCCCTCAACTCAGCCCTTCGGGGAGACCAATGCCCTGCTGTGATTTCAGCGCCTGGAACCTCCTGGGTCCTACCCCTAAACCTAAACCTAACCCGAACCGTTACCCTCCACTGCAACCTAAGCCTGCCTCGATCCCTAATCCTGCATTTGAGCCGCCTCCTGGCATGGGCCCTCACTTCAGCCCTCGAGGGAGATCACGAGACTAGAGTCGCTTCGGTCCTGGCGACGTCGCTGGACCCAACCTTAACCCTAGCTAAGGCTCTCTCCTCATGGGGACCCAATTCCAAGGTCAGACAGCATCACGCGCCTGGTGTCCAGAAGCGGTGCAGGCTGACTCCTCAAGGAACCTGGAAGCTCACCATGTCGTTTCCCAGGCCCGGCTGCAGCTCCCGAGAGGAATCCGGAGGCCTCCTCGACCAGGGGCTTATCGACGTGTGTGGCCTTGGCAGCCAAAGAGGGATCCTGACCGGCACCGTCCTTTGTGCCCGCAACTAAGCCCTTCGGGAAGAACACTGCCCTGCTGTGAGTTCTGCGTCTGGAAGCTCTTGGGACCTAAACCTAACCCTAACCCTTCCCCGAACCGTTACCCTCCACTGAAACCTAAGCCTGCCTCGTTCCCTTATCCTGCATTTCAGCCGCCTTCTGGCATGGGCCCTCACTTCAGCCCTCGAGGGAGATCACGAGACCGGAGTCGCTTCGGCCCTGGCATCGTCCCTGGACCGAACCCTAACACTAGCTAAGGCTCTCTCCGCATGGGGACCCAATTGCAAGGTCGGACAGCATCACGCGCATAGGGAACAGAAGCGGTGCAGGCTGACTCGGCAAGGAACCTGGAAGCTCACCATGTCGTTTCCCAGGCTCGGCTGCAGCTCCAGAGAGGATTCCGGAGGCCTCCTCGACCAGGGGCTTATCGCCGTGTGTGGTCTTGGCAGCCAAAGAGGGACCCTGACCGGCACCGTCCCTTGTGCCCTCAACTCAGCCCTTCGCGGAGACCACTGCCCTGCTGTGAGTTCAGCGCCTGGAGCCTCCTGGGACCTAACCCTAACCCTAACCCTACCACTAACCTGGACCCTCCACTGAAACCTAAGCCTGCCTCGACACCTAATCCTGCATTTGAGCCGCATCCTGGCATGGGCCCTCACTTCAGCCCTCGAGGGAGATCACGAGACCGGAGTCGCTTCGGCCCTGGTGACGTCCCTGGAACGAACCCTTACCCTAGCTAAGGCTCTCTCCTCATGGGGACCCAATTCCACGTTAGGACAGCATCACGCGCCTGGGCTCCAGAAGCGGTGCAGGCTGACTGGGCATGGAACTTGGAATCTCACCATGTCGTTTCCCAGGCCCGGCTGCAGCTCCTGAGAGGATTCCGGAGGCCTCCTCGACCAGGGGCTTATCGACGTGTGTGGTCTAGGCAGCCAAAGAGGGACCCTGACCGGCACCGTCCCTTGTGCCCTCAACTCAGCCCTTCGGGGAGACCACGAACCTGCTGTGAGTTCAGCGCCTGGAACCTCCTGGGACCTAACCCTAACCCTAACCCTACCCCGAACCAGGACCCTCCACCGAAACCTAAGCCTGCCTCGACACTTAATCCTGCATTTGAGCCGCATCCTGGCATGGGCCTCATTTCAGCCCTCGAGGGAGATCACGAGACCGGAGTCGCTTCGGCCCTGGCGACGTTCCTGGACCGAAACATAACCCTAGATAAGGCTCTCTCCGCATGGGGACCCAGTTCCAAGGTAGGACAGCATCACGAGCCTGGGGTCCAGAAGCGGGGCAGGCTGACTCGGCATGGAAATTGGAATCTCACCATGTCGTTTCCAGGCTCGGCTGCAGCTCCCGAGAGGATTCCGGAGGCCTCCTCGACCAGGGGCTTATCGACGTGTGTGGCCTTGGCAGCCAAAGAGGGATCCTGACCGCCACCGTCCTTTGTGCCCGCAACTAAGCCCTTTGGGAAGAACACTGCCCTGCTGTGAGTTCTGCGTCTGGAACCTCTTGGGACCTAAACCTAACCCTAACCCTTCCACGAACCGTTACCCTCCACTGAAACCTAAGCCTGCCTCGTTCCCTTATCCTGCCTTTGAGCCGCCTTCTGGCATGGGTCCTCACTTCAGCCCTCGAGGCAGATCACGAGAGCGGAGTCGCTTCGGCCCTGGCATCGTCCCTGGACCGAACCCTAACCCTAGCCAAGGCTCTCTCCTCATGGGGACCCAATTCCAAGGTCGGAAAGCATCACGCGCCTGGGGTCCAGAAGCGGTGCAGGCTGACTCGGCATGGCACATGGAATCTCACCATGTCGTTTCCCAGGCTCGGCTGCAGCTCCCGAGAGGATTCCGGAGGCCTCCTCGACCAGGGGCTTATCGAAATGTGTGGCCTTGGCAGCCAAAGAGGGATCCTGACCGGCACCGTCCCTTATGCCCTCAACTCAGCCCTTCGGGGAGACCACTGCCCGGCTGTGGGTTCGGCGCCTGGAACCTCCTGGGACCTAACCCTAACCCTAACCCTACCCCGAACCAGGACCCTCCACCGAAACCTAAGCCAGCCTTGATCCCTATTCCTGCATTTGAGCCGCCGTCTGGCATGTGCCCTCACTTCAGGCCTCGAGGGAGATCACGAGACTGGAGTCGCTTCGGCCCTGGCGACGTCCCTGGACCGAACCCTAACCCTAGCTAAGGCTCTCTCCTCATGGGGACCCAATTCCAAGGTCGGACAGCATCACGCGCCTGCTGTCCAGATGCGGTGCAGGCTGACCAGTCAACGAACCTGGAAGCTCACCATGTCGTTTCCCAGGCCCGGCTGCAGCTCCCGAGAGGATTCCGGAGGCCTCCTCGACCAGGGGCTTATCGACGTGTGTGGCCTTGGCAGCCAAAGAGGGATCCTGACCGGCACCGTCCTTTGTGCCCGCAACTAAGCCCTTCGGGAAGAACACTGCCCTGCTGTGAGTTCTGCGTCTGGAAGCTCTTGGGACCTAAACCTAACCCTAACCCTTCCCCGAACCGTTACCCTCCACTGAAACCTAAGCCTGCCTCGTTCCCTGATCCTACATTTGAGCCGCCTTCTGGCATGGGTCCTCACTCAGCCCTCGAGGCAGATCAGGAGATAGGAGTCGCTTCGGCCCTGGCATCGTCCCTGGACGGAACCCTAACCCTAGCTAAGGCTGTCTCCTCATGGGGACCCAATTCCAAGGTCGGACAGCATCACGCGCCTGGTGTCCAGAAGCGGTGCAGGCTGACTCAGCATGGAACATGGAATCTCACCATGTCGTTTCCCAGGCCCGGCTGCAGCTCCCGAGAAGATTCCGGAGGCCTCCTCGACCAGGGGCTTATCGACGTGTGTGGCCTTGAGAGCCAAAGAGGGACCGTTACCGGCACGGTCCCTTGTGCCCTCAACTCAGCCCTTCGGGGAGACCACTGCCCTGCTTTGGGATCGGCGCCTGGAACCTCCTGGGACCTAACCCTAACCCTAACCGTACCCCGAACCAGGACCCTCCACCGAAACCGAAGCCAGCCTCGATCCCTATTCCTGCATTTGAGCCGCCTTCTGGAATAGGCCCTCACTTCAGGCCTCGAGGGAGATCACGAGACCGGAGTCGCTTCGGCGCTGGCGACGTCCCTGGACCGAACCCTAACCCTAGCTAAGGCTCTCTCCTCATGGGGACCCAATTCCACGTTAGGACAGCATCACGAGCCTGGGGTCCAGAAGCGTTGCAGGCTGACTTGCCAAGGAACCTGGAAGCTCACCATGTCGTTTCCCAGGCCCGGCTGCAGCTCCCGAGAGGATTCCGGAGGCCTCCTCGACCAGGGGCTTATCGCCGTGTGTGGTCTTGGCAGCCAAAGAGGGACCCTGATCGGCACCGTCCCTTGTGCCCTCAACTCAGCCCTTCGGGGAGACCACTTCCCTGCTGTGATTTCGGCGGCTGGAACCTCCTGGGACCTAACCCTAACCCTAACCCTACGCCGAGTCGTTTCCCTCCACCGAAACCTAAGCCTGCCTCGTTCCCATATCCTGCATTTGAGCCGCCTTCTGGCATGGGCCCTGAGTTAAGCCCTCGAAGGAGATCACGAGACCGGAGTCGCTTCGGCCCTGGCTTCGTCCCTGGACCGAACCCTAACCCTAGCTAAGGCTCTCTCCTCATGGGGACCCAATTCCACGTTAGGACAGCATCACGAGCCTGGGGTCCAGAAGCGGTGCAGGCTGACTTGCCAAGGAACCTGGAAGCTCACCATGTCGTTTCCCAGGCCCGGCTGTAGCTCCTGAGAGGATTCCGGAGGCCTCCTCGACCAGGGGCTTATCGACGTATGTGGCCTTGGTAGCCAAAGAGGGAACCTGACCGGCACCTTCCTTTGTGCCCTCAACTGAGCCCTTCGGGAAGACCACTGCCCGGCTGTGGGTCCGGCGCCTGGAACCTCCTGGGACCTAACCCTAACCCTAACCGTACCCCGAACCAGGACCCAATACCGAAAACTAAGCCTGCCTCGATCCCTAATCCTGCATTTGAGCCGCCTCCTGGCATGGGCCCTCACTTCAGCTCTCGAGGGAGATCACGAGAGCGGAGTCGCTTCGGCCCTGGCGTCGTCCCTGGACCGAACCCTAACCCTAGCTAAGGCTCTCTCCTCATGGGGACCCAATTCCAAGGTCAGACAGCATCACGCGCCTGGTGTCCAGAAGCGGTGCACACAGACTCGGCAACGAACCTGGAAGCTCACCATGTCGTTTCCCAGGCCCGGCTGCAGATCCCGAGAGGATTCCGGAGGCCTCCTCGACCAGGGGCTTATCGCCGTGTGTGGTCTTGGCAGCCAAAGAGGGACCCTGACCAGCACCGTCCCTTGGGCCCTCAACTCAGGCCTTCGGAGAGACCACTGCCCTGCTGTGAGTTCAGCGCCTGGAACCCCCTGGGACCTAACCCTTACCCTAACCCTATCCCAAACCAGGACCCTCCACCGAAACCTAAGCCTGCCTCGACACCTAATCCTGCCTTTGAGCTTCCTCCTGGCATGGGCCCTCATTCAGGCCTCGAGGGAGATCACGAGACCGGAGTCGCTTCGGCCCTGGCGACGTCCCTGGACCGAACCCTAACCCTTGCTTAGGCTCTCTCCGCATGGGGACCCAATTCCAAGGTCAGACAGCATCACGAGCCTGGGGTCCAGAAGCGGGGCAGGCTGACTCGGCATGGAACTTGGAATCTCACCATGTCGTTTCCCAGGCCCGGCTGCAGCTCCCGAGAGGATTCCGGAGGCCTCCTCGACCAGGGGCTTATCGACGTGTGCGGTCTAGGCAGCCAAAGAGGGACCCTGACCGGCACCGTCCCTTGTGCCCTCAACTCAGCCCTTCGGGGAGACCACTAACCTGCTGTGAGTTCAGCGCCTGGAACCTCCTGGGACCTAACCCTAACCCTAACCCTACCCCGAACCAGGACCCTCCACCGAAACCTAAGCCTGCCTCGACACCTAATCCTGCATTTGAGCCGCATCCTGGCATGGGCCTCATTTCAGCCCTCGAGGGAGATTACGAGACCGGAGTCGCTTCGGCCCTGGCGACGTCCCTGGACAGAACCCTAACCCTAGATAAGGCTCTCTCCGAATGGGGACCCAGTTCCAAGGTAGGAAAGCATCACGAGCCTGGGGTCCAGAAGCGGGGCAGGCTGACTCGGCATGGAACTTGGAATCTCACCATGTCGTTTCCCAGGCTCGGCTGCAGCTCCCGAGAGGATTCCGGAGGCCTCCTCGACCAGGGGCTTATCGACATGTGTGGCCTTGGCAGCCAAAGAGGGATCCTGACCGGCACCGTCCTTTGTGCCCACAACTAAGCCCTTCGGGAAGAACACTGCCCTGCTGTGAGTTCTGCGTCTGGAACCTCTTGGGACCTAAACCTAACCCTAACCCTTCCCCGAACCGTTACCCTCCACTGAAACCTAAGCCTGCCTCGTTCCCTTATCCTGCATTTGAGCCGCCTTCTGGCATGGGTCCTCACTTCAGCCCTCGAGGCAGATCACGAGAGCGGAGTCGCTTCGGCCCTGGCATCGTCCCTGGACCGAACCCTAACACTAGCTAAGGCTCTCTCCGCATGGGGACCCAATTGCAAGGTCGGACAGCATCACGCGCATAGGGAACAGAAGCGGTGCCGGCTTACTTGGGATGGAACCTGGAAGCTCACCATGTCGTTTCCCAGGCCCGGCTGCAGCTCCAGAGAGGATTCCGGAGGCCTCCTCGACCAGGGGCTTATCGCCGTGTGTGGTCTTGGCAGCCAAAGAGGGACGCTGACCGGCACCGTCCCTTATATCCTCAACTCAGCCCTTGGTGGAGACCACTGCCCTGCTGTGAGTTCAGCGCCTGGAACCTCCTGGGACCTAACCCTAACCCTAACCCTACCACTAACCTGGACCCTCCACTGAAACCTAAGTCTGCCTCGACACCTAATCCTGCATTTGAGCCGCATCCTGGCATGGGCCCACACTTCAGCCCTCGAGGGAGATCACGAGACCGGAGTGGCTTCGGCCCTGGTGACGTCCCTGGACCGAACCCTTACCCTAGCTAAGGCTCTCTCCTCATGGGGACCCAATTCCAAGGTCAGAAAGCATCACGCGCCTGGGCTCCAGAAGCGGTGCAGGCTGACTGGGCATGGAACTTGGAATCTCACCATGTCGTTTCCCAGGCCCGGCTGCAGCTCCTGAGAGGATTCCGGAGGCCTCCTCGACCAGGGGCTTATCGACGTGTGTGGTCTAGGCAGCCAAAGAGGGACCCTGACCGGCACCGTCCCTTGTGCCCTCAACTCAGCCCTTCGGGGAGACCACTAACCTGCTGTGAGTTCAGCGCCTGGAACCTCCTGGGACCTAACCCTAACCCTAACCCTACCCCGAACCAGGACCCTCCACCGAAACCTAAGCCTGCCTCGACACCTAATCCTGCATTTGAGCCGCATCCTGGCATGGGCCTCATTTCAGCCCTCGAGGGAGATCACGAGACCGGAGTCGCTTCGGACCTGGCGTCGTCCCTGGACCGAACCCTAACCCTACCTAAGGCTCTCTCCTCATGGGGACCCAATTCCAAGGTCGGACAGCATCACGCGCCTCGTGTCCAGATGCGGTGCAGGCTGACACGTCAAGGAACCTGGAAGCTCACCATGTCGTTTCCCAGGCCCGGCTGCAGCTCCAGAGAGGTTTCCGGAGGTCTCCTCGACCAGGGGCTTATCGACGTGTGTGGCCTTGGCAGCCAAAGAGGGATCCTGACCGGCACCGTCCTTTGTGCCCGCAACTAAGCCCTTCGGGAAGAACACTGCCCTGCTGTGAGTTCTGCGTCTGGAACCTCTTGGGACCTAAACCTAACCCTAACCCTTCCCCGAACCGTTACCCTCCACTGAAACCTAAGCCTGCCTCGTTCCCTTATCCTACATTTGAGCCGCCTTCTGGCATGGGTCCTCACTCAGCCCTCGAGGCAGATCAGGAGAGAGGAGTCGCTTCGGCCCTGGCATCGTCCCTGGACGGAACCCTAACCCTAGCTAAGGCTCTCTCCTCATGGGGACCCAATTCCAAGGTCGGACAGCATCACGCGCCTGGTGTCCAGAAGCGGTGCAGGCTGACTGGGCATGGAACTTGGAATCTCACCATGTCGTTTCCCTGGCACGGCTGCAGCTCCAGAGAGGATTCCGGAGGCCTCCTCGACCAGGGGCTTATCGAACTGTGTGGTCTTGACAGCCAAAAAGGGACCGTGACTGGCACGGTCCCTTGTGCCCTCAACTCAGCCCTTCGGGGAGACCACTGCCCTGCTTTGGGATCGGCGCCTGGAACCTCCTGGGACCTAACCCTAACCCTAACCGTACCCCGAACCAGGACCCTCGACCGAAACCTAAGCCAGCCTCGATCCCTATTCCTGCATTTGAGCCGCCTTTGGAATAGGCCCTCACTTCAGGCCTCGAGGGAGATCACGAGACCGGAGTCGCTTCGGCGCTGGCGACGTCCCTGGACCGAACCCTAACCCTAGCTAAGGCTCTCTCCTCATGGGGACCCAATTCCACGTTAGGACAGCATCACGAGCCTGGGGTCCAGAAGCGTTGCAGGCTGACTTGCCAAGGAACCTGGAAGCTCACCATGTCGTTTCCCAGGCCCGGCTGCAGCTCCCGAGAGGATTCCGGAGGCCTCCTCGACCAGGGGCTTATCGCCGTGTGTGGTCTTGGCAGCCAAAGAGGGACCCTGATCGGCACCGTCCCTTGTGCCCTCAACTCAGCCCTTCGGGGAGACCACTGCCCGGCTGTGATTTCGGCGCCTGGAACCTCCTGGGACCTAACCCTAACCCTAACCCTACGCCGGGTCGTTTCCCTCCACCGAAACCTAAGCCTGCCTCGTTCCCATATCCTGCATTTGAGGCGCCTTCTGGCATGGGCCCTGAGATAAGCCCTCGAAGGAGATCACGAGACCGGAGTCGCTTCGGCCCTGCCTTCGTCCCTGGACCGAACCCTAACCCTAGCTAAGGCTCTCTCCTCATGGGGACCCAATTCCACGTTTGGACAGCATCACGAGCCTGGGGTCCAGAAGCGGTGCAGGCTGACTTGCCCAGGAACCTGGAAGCTCACCATGTCGTTTCCCAGGCTCGGCTGCAGCTCCTGAGAGGATTCCGGAGGCCTCCTCGACCAGGGGCTTATTGCCCTGTGTGGTCTTGGCAGCCAAAGAGGGACCCTGACCGGCACCGTCCCTTGTGCGCTCAACTCAGCCCTTCGGGGAGACCACTGCCCTGCTGTGAGTTCAGCGCCTGGAACCTCCTGGGACCTAACCCTAACCCTACACCGAACCAGGACCCTCCGCCGAAACCTAAGCCTGCCTCGACACCTAATCCTGCATTTGAGCCGCCTCCTGGCATGGGCCCTCACTTCAGCCCTCGAGGGAGATCACGAGACCGGAGTCGCTTCGGCCCTGGCGACGTCCCTGGACCGAACCCTAACCCTAGCTAAGGCTCTCTCCTCATGGGGACCCAATTCAAAGGTCGGACACATCACGCGCCTGGGGTCCAGAAGTGGTGCAGGCTGACTCGGCATGGAACTTGGAATCTCACCTTGTCGTTTCCCAGACCCGGCTGCAGCTCCAGGGAGGATTCCGGAGGCCTCCTCGACCAGGGACTTACAGATGTGTGTGGTCTTGGTACCAAAGAGGGACCCTGACCGGCACCGTCCCTTGTGCCCTCAACTCAGCCCTTCGGGGAGACCAATGCCCTGCTGTGATTTCAGCGCCTGGAACCTCCTGGGTCCTACCCCTAAACCTAAACCTAACCCGAACCGTTACCCTCCACTGCAACCTAAGCCTGCCTCGATCCCTAATCCTGCATTTGAGCCGCCTCCTGGCATGGGCCCTCACTTCAGCCCTCGAGGGAGATCACGAGACTAGAGTCGCTTCGGTCCTGGCGACGTCGCTGGACCCAACCTTAACCCTAGCTAAGGCTCTCTCCTCATGGGGACCCAATTCCAAGGTCAGACAGCATCACGCGCCTGGTGTCCAGAAGCGGTGCAGGCTGACTCCTCAAGGAACCTGGAAGCTCACCATGTCGTTTCCCAGGCCCGGCTGCAGCTCCCGAGAGGAATCCGGAGGCCTCCTCGACCAGGGGCTTATCGACGTGTGTGGCCTTGGCAGCCAAGGAGGGATCCTGACCGGCACCGTCCTTTGTGCCCGCAACTAAGCCCTTCGGGAAGAACACTGCCCTGCTGTGAGTTCTGCGTCTGGAACCTCTTGGGACCTAAACCTAACCCTAACCCTTCCCCGAACCGTTACCCTCCACTGAAACCTAAGCCTGCCTCGTTCCCTTATCCTGCATTTCAGCCGCCTTCTGGCATGGGCCCTCACTTCAGCCCTCGAGGGAGATCACGAGACCGGAGTCGCTTCGGCCCTGGCATCGTCCCTGGACCGAACCCTAACACTAGCTAAGGCTCTCTCCGCATGGGGACCCAATTGCAAGGTCGGACAGCATCACGCGCATAGGGAACAGAAGCGGTGCAGGCTGACTCGGCAAGGAACCTGGAAGCTCACCATGTCGTTTCCCAGGCTCGGCTGCAGCTCCAGAGAGGATTCCGGAGGCCTCCTCGACCAGGGGCTTATCGCCGTGTGTGGTCTTGGCAGCCAAAGAGGGACCCTGACCGGCACCGTCCCTTGTGCCCTCAACTCAGCCCTTCGCGGAGACCACTGCCCTGCTGTGAGTTCAGCGCCTGGAGCCTCCTGGGACCTAACCCTAACCCTAACCCTACCACTAACCTGGACCCTCCACTGAAACCTAAGCCTGCCTCGACACCTAATCCTGCATTTGAGCCGCATCCTGGCATGGGCCCTCACTTCAGCCCTCGAGGGAGATCACGAGACCTGAGTCGCTTCGGCCCTGGTGACGTCCCTGGACCGAACCCTTACCCTAGCTAAGGCTCTCTCCTCATGGGGACCCAATTCCACGTTAGGACAGCATCACGCGCCTGGGCTCCAGAAGCGGTGCAGGCTGACTGGGCATGGAACTTGGAATCTCACCATGTCGTTTCCCAGGCCCGGCTGCAGCTCCTGAGAGGATTCCGGAGGCCTCCTCGACCAGGGGCTTATCGACGTGTGTGGTCTAGGCAGCCAAAGAGGGACCCTGACCGGCACCGTCCCTTGTGCCCTCAACTCAGCCCTTCGGGGAGACCACTAACCTGCTGTGAGTTCAGCGCCTGGAACCTCCTGGGACCTAACCCTAACCCTAACCCTACCCCAAACCAGGACCCTCCACCGAAACCTAAGCCTGCCTCGACACTTAATCCTGCATTTGAGCCGCATCCTGGCATGGGCCTCATTTCAGCCCTCGAGGGAGATCACGAGACCGGAGTCGCTTCGGCCCTGGCGACGTTCCTGGACCGAAACATAACCCTAGATAAGGCTCTCTCCGCATGGGGACCCAGTTCCAAGGTAGGACAGCATCACGAGCCTGGGGTCCAGAAGCGGGGCAGGCTGACTCGGCATGGAAATTGGAATCTCACCATGTCGTTTCCAGGCTCGGCTGCAGCTCCCGAGAGGATTCCGGAGGCCTCCTCGACCAGGGGCTTATCGACGTGTGTGGCCTTGGCAGCCAAAGAGGTATCCTGACCGCCACCGTCCTTTGTGCCCGCAACTAAGCCCTTTGGGAAGAACACTGCCCTGCTGTGAGTTCTGCGTCTGGAACCTCTTGGGACCTAAACCTAACCCTAACCCTTCCACGAACCGTTACCCTCCACTGAAACCTAAGCCTGCCTCGTTCCCTTATCCTGCATTTGAGCCGCCTTCTGGCATGGGTCCTCACTTCAGCCCTCGAGGCAGATCACGAGAGCGGAGTCGCTTCGGCCCTGGCATCGTCCCTGGACCGAACCCTAACCCTAGCCAAGGCTCTCTCCTCATGGGGACCCAATTCCAAGGTCGGAAAGCATCACGCGCCTGGGGTCCAGAAGCGGTGCAGGCTGACTCGGCATGGCACATGGAATCTCACCATGTCGTTTCCCAGGCTCGGCTGCAGCTCCCGAGAGGATTCCGGAGGCCTCCTCGACCAGGGGCTTATCGACGTGTGTGGCCTTGGCAGCCAAAGAGGGATCCTGACCGGCACCGTCCCTTGTGCCCTCAACTCAGCCCTTCGGGGAGACCACTGCCCGGCTGTGGGTTCGGCGCCTGGAACCTCCTGATCCCTAACCCTATCCCTAAACCTACCCCGAACCAGGACCCTCCACCGAAACCTAAGCCAGCCTTGATCCTTATTCCTGCATTTGAGCCGCCGTCTGGCATGGGCCCTCACTTCAGGCCTCGAGGGAGATCACGAGACCGGAGTCGCTTCGGACCTGGCGTCGTCCCTGGACCGAACCCTAACCCTACCTAAGGCTCTCTCCTCATGGGGACCCAATTCCAAGGTCGGACAGCATCACGCGCCTCGTGTCCAGATGCGGTGCAGGCTGACACGTCAAGGAACCTGGAAGCTCACCATGTCGTTTCCCAGGCCCGGCTGCAGCTCCCGAGAGGATTCCGGAGGCCTCCTCGACCAGGGCCTTATCGACGTGTGTGGCCTTGGCAGCCAAAGAGGGATCCTGACCGGCACCGTCCTTTGTGCCCGCAACTAAGCCCTTCGGGAAGAACACTGCCCTGCTGTGAGTTCTGCGTCTGGAACCTCTTGGGACCTAAACCTAACCCTAACCCTTCCCCGAACCGTTACCCTCCACTGAAACCTAAGCCTGCCTCGTTCCCTTATCCTACATTTGAGCCGCCTTCTGGCATGGGTCCTCACTCAGCCCTCGAGGCAGATCAGGAGAGAGGAGTCGCTTCGGCCCTGGCATCGTCCCTGGACGGAACCCTAACCCTAGCTAAGGCTCTCTCCTCAAGGGGACCCAATTCCAAGGTCGGACAGCATCACGCGCCTGGGGTCCAGAAGCGGTGCAAGTTGACTCGGCATGGAACATGGAATCTCACCATGTCGTTTCCCAGGCCCGGCTGCAGCTCCAGAGAGGATTCCGGAGGCCTCCTCGACCAGGGGCTTATCGACCTGTGTGGTCTTGACAGCCAAAAAGGGACCGTGACCGGCACGGTCCCTTGTGCCCTCAACTCAGCCCTTCGGGGAGACCACTGCCCTGCTTTGGGATCGGCGCCTGGAACCTCCTGTGACCTAACCCTAACCCTAACCGTACCCCGAACCAGGACCCTCCACCGAAACCTAAGCCAGCCTCGATCCCTATTCCTGCATTTGAGCCGCCTTTGGAATAGGCCCTCACTTCAGGCCTCGAGGGAGATCACGAGACCAGAGTCGCTTCGGCGCTGGCGACGTCCCTGGACCGAACCCTAACCCTAGCTAAGGCTCTCTCCTCATGGGGACCCAATTCCACGTTAGGACAGCATCACGAGCCTGGGGTCCAGAAGCGTTGCAGGCTGACTTGCCAAGGAACCTGGAAGCTCACCATGTCGTTTCCCAGGCCCGGCTGCAGCTCCCGAGAGGATTCCGGAGGCCTCCTCGACCAGGGGCTTATCGCCGTGTGTGGTCTTGGCAGCCAAAGAGGGACCCTGATCGGCACCGTCCCTTGTGCCCTCAACTCAGCCCTTCGGGGAGACCACTGCCCTGCTGTGATTTCGGCGCCTGGAACCTCCTGGGACCTAACCCTAACCCTAACCCTACGCCGAGTCGTTTCCCTCCACCGAAACCTAAGCCTGCCTCATTCCCATATCCTGCATTTGAGGCGCCTTCTGGCATGGGCCCTGAGATAAGCCCTCGAAGGAGATCACGAGACCGGAGTCGCTTCGGCCCTGCCGTCGTCCCTGGACCGAACCCTAACCCTAGCTAAGGCTCTCTCCTCATGGGGACCCAATTCGAAGGTCAGACAGCATCACGCGCCTGCTGTCCAGAAGCGGTGCACACAGACTCGGCAACGAACCTGGAAGCTCACCATGTCTTTTCCCAGGCCCGGCTGCAGCTCCCGAGAGCATTCCGGAGGCCTCCTCGACCAGGGGCTTGTCGACGTATGTGGCCTTGGTAGCCAAAGAGGGAACCTGACCGACATCGTCCTTTGTGCTCTCAACTGAGCCCTTCGGGGAGACCACTGCCCGGCTGTGGGTCCGGCGCCTGGACCTTCCTGGGACCTAACCCTAACCCTAACCGTACCCCGAACCAGGACCCAATACCGAAAACTAAGCCTGCCTCGATCCCTAATCCTGCCTTTGAGCCGCCTCCTGGCATGGGCCCTCACTTCAGCCCTCGAGGGAGATCATGAGACCGGAGTCGTTTCGGCCCTGGCCACGTCCGTGGACCGAACCCTAACCCTAGCTAAGGCTCTCTCCTCATGGGGACCCAATTCCAAGGTCGGACAGCATCACGCGCCTGGTGTCCAGATGCGGTGCAGGCTGACTCGTCAAGGAACCTGGAAGCTCACCATGTCGTTTCCCAGGCCCGGCTGCAGGTCCCGAGATGATTCCGGAGGCCTCATCGACCAGGGGCTTATCGACGTGTGTGGCCTTGGCAGCCAAAGAGGGATCCTGACTGTCACCGTCCTTTTTCCCGCAACTAAGCCCTTCGGGAAGAACACTGCCTTGCTGTGAGTTCGGCGTCTGGAACCTCTTGGGACCTAACCCTAACCCTAACCCTTCCCCGAACCGTTACCCTCCACTGAAACCTAAGCCTGCCTCGTTCCCTTATCCTGCATTTGAGACGCCTTCTGGCATGGGCCCTCACTTCAGCCGTCGAGGGAGATCACGAGAGCGGAGTCGCTTCGGCCCTGGCATCGTCCCTGGACCGAACCCTAACCCTAGCTAAGGCTCTCTTCTCATGGGGACCCAATTGCAAGGTCGGACAGCATCACGCGCATAGGGAACAGAAGCGGTGCAGGCTGACTCGGCAAGGAACCTGGAAGCTCACCATGTCGTTTCCCAGGCCCGGCTGCAGCTCCCGAGAGGATTCCGGAGGCCTCCTCGACCAGGGGTTTATCGCCGTGTGTGGTCTTGGCAGCCAAAGAGGGACACTGACCGGCACCGTCCCTTGTTCCCTCAACTCAGCCCTTCGGGGAGACCACTGCCCTGCTTGAGTACAGCGCCTGGAACCTCCTGGGACCTAACCCTAACCCTAACCCTACCCCGAACCAGGACCCTCCACCGAAACCTAAGCCTGCCTCGACACCTAATCCTGCATTTGAGCTGCCTCCAGGCATGGGCCCTCACTTCAGCCCTCGAGGGAGATCATGAGTCCGGAGTCGCTTCGGCCCTGGCGACGTCCCTGGACCGAACCCTAACCCTAGCTAAGGCTCTCTCCTCATGGGGACCCAATTCCAAGGTCGGACAGCATCACGCGCCTGGGGTCCAGAAGCGGTGCAGGCTGACTGGGCATGGAACTTGGAATCTCACCATGTCGTTTCCCAGGCCCGGCTGCAGCTCCAGAGAGGATTCCGGAGGCCTCCTTGACCAGGGGCTTATCGACTTGTGTGGCCTTGACAGCCAAAGATGGACCCTGACCGGCACGGTCCCTTGTGCCCTCAACTCAGCCCTTTGGGGAGACCACTACCCTGCTTTGTGATCGGCGCCTGGAACCTCCTGGGAACTAACCCTAACCCTAACCCTACCCGGAACCAGGACCCTCCACCGAAACCTAAGCCAGCCTCGATCCATATTCCTGCATTTGAGCCGCCTTCTACAATGGGCCCTCACTTCAGGCCTCGAGGGAGATCACGAGAACGGAGTCGCTTCGGCCCTGGCGACGTCCCTGGACCGAACCCTAACCCTAGGTAAGGCTCTCTCCGCATGGGGACCCAATTCCAAGGTAGGACAGCATCAGGAGCCTGGGGTCCAGAAGCGGTGCAGGCTGACTTGCCAAGGAACCTGGAAGCTCACCATGTCGTTTCCCAGGCCCGGCTGCAGCTCCCGAGAGGATTCCGGAGGCCTCCTCGACCAGGGGCTTATCGCCGTGTGTGGTCTTGGCAGCCAAAGTGGGACCCTGACCGGCACCGTCCCTTGTGCCCTCAACTCAGCCCTTCGCGGAGACCACTACCCTGCTGTGAGTTCAGCGCCTGGAACCTCCTGGGACCTCACCCTAACCCTAACCCTACCCCGAACCAGGACCCTCCACCGAAACCTAAGCCTGCCTCGACACCTAATCCTGCATTTGAGCCGCATCCTGGCATGGGCCCTCACTTCAGCCCTCGAGGCAGATCACGAGACTGGAGTCGCTTCGGCCCTGGCGACGTCCCTGGACCGAACCCTAACCCTAGCTAAGGCTCTCTCCTCATGGGAACCCAATTCCAAGGTCGGACAGCATCACGCGCCTGGGGTCCAGAAGCGGTGCAGGCTGACTTGGCATGGAACTTGGAATCTCACCATGTCGTTTCCCAGGCCCGGCAGCAGCTCCAGAGAGGATTCCGGAGGCCTCCTTGACCAGGGGCTTATCGACGTGTGTGGCCTTGACAGCCAAAGATGGACCCTTACCGGCACGGTCCCTTGTGCCCTCAACTCAGCCCTTCGGGGAGACCACTGCCCGGCTGTGGGTTCGGCGCCTGGAACCTCCTGGGACCTAACCCTAACCCTAACCCTACCCTGAACCAGGACCCTCCACCAAAACCTAAGCCAGCCTCGATCCCTATTCCTGCATTTGAGCCGCCGTCTGGCATGGGCCCTCACTTCAGGCCTCGAGGGAGATCACGAGACCGGAGTCGCTTCGGCCCTGGCGACGTCCATGGACCGAACCCTAACCCTAGATAAGGCTCTCTCCTCATGTGGACCCAATTCCAAGGTAGGACAGCATCACGAGCCTGGGGTCCAGAAGCGGAGCAGGCTGACTCGGCAAGGATCTTGGAATCTCACCATGTCGTTTCCCAGGCCCGGCTGCAGCTCCCGAGAGGATTCCGGAGGCCTCCTCGACCAGGGGCTTATCGACGTGTGTGGCCTTGGCAGCCAAAGAGGGATCCTGACTGGCACCGTCCTTTGTGCCCGCAACTAAGCCCTTCGGGAAGAACACTACCCTGCTGTGAGTTCTGCGTCTGGAACCTCTTGGGACCTAAACCTAACCCTAACCCTTCCCCGAACCGTTACCCTCCACTGAAACCTAAGCCTGCCTCGTTCCCTTATCCTGCATTTGAGCCGCCTTCTTGCATGGGTCCTCACTTCAGCCCTCGAGGCAGATCAGGAGAGAGGAGTCGCTTTTGCCCTGGCGACGTCCCTGGACCGAACCCTAACCCTAAATAAGGCTCTCTCCTCATGGGGACCCAATTCCAAGGTCGGACAGCATCACGCGCCTGGGGTCCAGAAGCGGTGCAGTCTGACTAGGCATGGAACATGGAATCTCACCATGTCGTTTCCCAGGCCCGGCTGCAGCTCCCGAGAGGATTCCGGAGGCCTCCTCGACCAGGGGCTTATCGACCTGTGTGGCCTTGACATCCAAAGAGGGACCGTGACCGGCACGGTCCCTTGTGCCCTCAACTCAGCCCTTCGGGGAGACCAATGCCCTGCTTTGGGATCGGCGCCTGGAACCTCCTGGGACCTAACCCTAACCCTAACCGTACCCCAAACCAGGACCCTCCACCGAAACCTAATCCAGCCTCGATCCCTATTCCTGCATTTGAGCCGCCTTCTGGAATAGGCCCTCACTTCAGGCCTCGAGGGAGATCACGAGACCGGAGTCGCTTCGGCCCTGGCGACGTCCCTGGACCGAACCCTAAACCTAGATAAGGCTCTCTCCGCATGGGGACCCAATTCCAAGGTAAGACATCATCACGAGCCTGGGGTCCAGAAGCGGTGCAGGCTGACTTGCCCAGGAAACTGGAAGCTCACCCTGTCGTTTCCCAGGCCCGGCTGCAGCTCCCGAGAGGATTCCGGAGGCCTCCTCGACCAGGGGCTTATCGCCGTGTGTGGTCTTGGCAGCCAAAGAGGGACCCTGATCGGCACCGTCCCTTGTGCCCTTAACTCAGCCCTTCGGGGAGACCACTGCCCTGCTGTGATTTCGGCGCCTGGAACCTCCTGGGACCTAACCCTAACCCTTACCCTACGCCGAGTCGTTTCCCTCCACCGAAACCTAAGCCTGCCTCGTTCCCATATCCTGCATTTGAGCCGCCTTCTGGCATGGGCCCTGAGGTAAGCCCTCGAAGGAGATCACGAGACCGGAGTCGCTTCGGCCCTGCCGTCGTCCGTGGACCGAACCCTAACCCTAGCTAAGGCTCTCTCCTCATGGGGACCCAATTCCACGTTAGGACAGCATCACGAGCCTGGGGTCCAGAAGCGGTGCAGGCTGACTTGCCAAGGAACCTGGAAGCTCACCATGTCGTTTCCCAGGCCCGGCTGCAGCTCCTGAGAGGATTCCGGAGGCCTCCTCGACCAGGGGCTTATCGACGTATGTGGCCTTGGTAGCCAAAGAGGGAACCTGACCGGCACCGTCCTTTGTGCCCTCAACTGAGCCCTTCGGGGAGACCACTGCCCGGGTGTGGGTCCGGCGCCTGGAACCTCCTGGGACCTAACCCTAACCCTAACCGTACCCCGAACCAGGACCCAATACCGAAAACTAAGCCTGCCTCGACACCTAATCCTGCATTGGAGCCACCTCCTGCATGGGCCCTCACTTCAGCCCTCGAGGGAGATAACGAGACCGGAGTCGCTTTGGCCCTGGCGTCGTCCCTGGACCGACCCCTAACCCTAGCTAAGGCTCTCTCCGCATGGGGACCCAATTCCAAGGTCAGACAGCATCACGCGCCTGCTGTCCAGAAGCGGTGCACACAGACTCGGCAACGAACCTGGAAGCTCACCATGTCTTTTCCCAGGCCCGGCTGCAGCTCCCGACAGGATTCCGGAGGCCTCCTCGAACAGGGGCTTATCGACGTGTGTGGCCTTGGTAGCCAAAGAGGGAACCTGACCGACATCGTCCTTTGTGCTCTCAACTGAGCGCTTCGGGGAGACCACTGCCCGGCTGTGGGTCCGGCGCCTGGACCTTCCTGGGACCTAACCCTAACCCTAACCGTACCCCGAACCAGGACCCAATACCGAAAACTAAGCCTGCCTCGATCCCTAATCCTGCCTTTGAGCCGCCTCCTGGCATGGGCCCTCACTTCAGCCCTCGAGGGAGATCACGAGACCGGAGTCGCTTCGGCCCTGGCCACGTCCGTGGACCGAACCCTAACCCTAGCTAAGGCTCTCTCCTCATGGGGAACAATTCCACGTTAGGACAGCATCACGAGCCTGGGGTCCAGAAGCGTTGCAGGCTGACTTGCCAAGGAACCTGGAAGCTCACCATGTCGTTTCCCAGGCCCGGCTGCAGCTCCCCAGAGGATTCCGGAGGCCTCCTCGACCAGGGGCTTATCGACGTGTGTGGCCTTGGCAGCCAAAGAGGGATCCTGATTGGCACCGTCCCTCGTGCCCTCAACTCAGCCCTTTGGGGAGACCACTGCCCTGATGTGGGTTCGGCGCCTGGAGCCTCCAGGTACACAACCCTAAACCTAACCCTACTCCGATCCGGGACCCTCCACCGAAACCTAAGACAGCCTCGATTCCTAATCCTGGATTTGAGCCTCCTCCTGGCATGGGCCCTCACTTCAGTCCTCGAGGGAGATCAGGAGACCGGAATCGCTTCAGCCCTGGCGTCGTCCGTGGACCAAACCCTAACCCTAGCTAAGGCTCTCTCCTCATGGGGACCCAATTCCAAGGTCGGACAGCATCACGCGCCTGCTGTCCAGAAGCGGTGCAGGCTAACTCGCCAAGGAACCTGGAAGCTCACCATGTCGTTTCCCAGGCCCGGCTGCAGCTCCCAGGAGGATTTCGGAGGCCTCCTCGACCAGGGGCTTATCGACGTGTGTGGCCTTGGCAGCCAAAGAGGGATCCTGACCTGCACCGTCCTTTGTGCCCTCAAGTGAGCCCGTCGGGGAGACCACTACCCGGCTGTGGGTTCGGCGCCTGGAACCTCCTGGGACCTAACCCTAACCCTAACCCTACCCCGAAACAGGACCCTCCACCGAAACATAAGCCAGCCTCGATCCCCAATCCTGCAATTGAGCCGCCTTCTGGCATGGGCCCTCACTTCAGGCCTCGAGGGAGATCACGAGACCAGAGTCACTTCGGCCCTGGCGACGTCCTAGTACTGAAGCCTAACCCTAGATAAGGCGCCCTCCGCATGGGGACCCAATTCCAAGGTAGGACAGCATCACGCGCATAGGGAACAGAAGCGGTGCAGGCTGACTCGGCAAGGAACCTGGAAGCTCACCATGTCGTTTCCCAGGCCCGGCTGCAGCTTCTGAGAGGATTCCGGAGGCCTCCTCGACCAGGGGCTTATCCACGTGTGTGGTCTTGGCAGCCAAAGAGGGACCCTGACCGGCACCGTCCCTTGTGCCCTCAACTTAGCCCTTCAGGGAGACCACTGCCCTGCTGTGAGTTCAGCGCCTGGAGCCTCCTGGGACCTAACCTTAACCCTAACCCTACCCTGAACCAGGACCCTACACCAAAACCTAAGCCTGCCTGGACACCTAATCCTGCATTTGAGCCGCCTCCTGGCAAGGGCCCTCACTTCAGCCCTCGAGGGTGATCACGAGACCAGATTCGCGTCGGCCCTGGCGACGTCCTTCGACCGAACCCTAACCCTAACTAAGGCTCTCTCCTCATGGGGACCCAATTCCAAGTCGAAAAACATCACGCCCCTGGGGTCCAGAAGCGGTGCAGACTGACTCGGCATGGAACTTGGAATCTCACCATGTCGTTTCCCAGCCCCGGCTGCAGCTCCAGAGAGGATTCCGGAGGCCTCCTCGACCAGGGGCTTATCGACGTGTGTGTCCTTGACAGCCAGGGAGGGACCCTGACTGGCACCGTCCCTTGTGCCATCAACTCAGCCCTTCGGGGAAACCACTGCCCTGCTTTGGGTTCGGCGCCTGGAACCTCCTGGGACCTAACCCTAACCCTACCCTACCCTGAAACAGGACCCTCCACCGAAACCTAAGCCAGCCTCGATCCCTAATCCTGCATTTGAGCCGCCTCCTGGCATGGGCGCTCACTTCAGGCCTCGAAGGAGATCACGAGACCGGAGTCGCTTCGGCCCTGGCGACGTCCCAGGACCGAACCCTAACCCTAGATAAGGCTCTCTCCGCATGGGGACCCAATTCCAAGGTAGGACAGCATCACGAGCCTGGTGTCCAGAAGCGGTGCAGGCTGACTCGGCAAGGAACCTGGAAGCTCACCATGTCGTTTCCCAGGCCCGGCTGCAGCTCCCGAGAGGATTCCGGAGGCCTCATCGACCAGGGGCTTATCGACGTGTGTGGCCTTGGCAGCCAAAGAGGGATCCTGACTGTCACCGTCCTTTTTCCCGCAACTAAGCCCTTCGGGAAGAACACTGCCTTGCTGTGAGTTCGGCGTCTGGAACCTCTTGGGACCTAACCCTAACCCTAACCCTTCCCCGAACCGTTACCCTCCACTGAAACCTAAGCCTGCCTCGTTCCCTTATCCTGCATTTGAGACGCCTTCTGGCATGGGCCCTCACTTCAGCCGTCGAGGGAGATCACGAGAGCGGAGTCGCTTCGGCCCTGGCATCGTCCCTGGACCGAACCCTAACCCTAGCTAAGGCTCTCTTCTCATGGGGACCCAATTGCAAGGTCGGACAGCATCACGCGCATAGGGAACAGAAGCGGTGCAGGCTGACTCGGCAAGGAACCTGGAAGCTCACCATGTCGTTTCCCAGGCCCGGCTGCAGCTCCCGAGAGGATTCCGGAGGCCTCCTCGACCAGGGGTTTATCGCCGTGTGTGGTCTTGGCAGCCAAAGAGGGACACTGACCGGCACCGTCCCTTGTTCCCTCAACTCAGCCCTTCGGGGAGACCACTGCCCTGCTTGAGTACAGCGCCTGGAACCTCCTGGGACCTAACCCTAACCCTAACCCTACCCCGAACCAGGACCCTCCACCGAAACCTAAGCCTGCCTCGACACCTAATCCTGCATTTGAGCTGCCTCCAGGCATGGGCCCTCACTTCAGCCCTCGAGGGAGATCATGAGTCCGGAGTCGCTTCGGCCCTGGCGACGTCCCTGGACCGAACCCTAACCCTAGCTAAGGCTCTCTCCTCATGGGGACCCAATTCCAAGGTCGGACAGCATCACGCGCCTGGGGTCCAGAAGCGGTGCAGGCTGACTGGGCATGGAACTTGGAATCTCACCATGTCGTTTCCCAGGCCCGGCTGCAGCTCCAGAGAGGATTCCGGAGGCCTCCTTGACCAGGGGCTTATCGACTTGTGTGGCCTTGACAGCCAAAGATGGACCCTGACCGGCACGGTCCCTTGTGCCCTCAACTCAGCCCTTTGGGGAGACCACTACCCTGCTTTGTGATCGGCGCCTGGAACCTCCTGGGAACTAACCCTAACCCTAACCCTACCCGGAACCAGGACCCTCCACCGAAACCTAAGCCAGCCTCGATCCATATTCCTGCATTTGAGCCGCCTTCTACAATGGGCCCTCACTTCAGGCCTCGAGGGAGATCACGAGAACGGAGTCGCTTCGGCCCTGGCGACGTCCCTGGACCGAACCCTAACCCTAGGTAAGGCTCTCTCCGCATGGGGACCCAATTCCAAGGTAGGACAGCATCAGGAGCCTGGGGTCCAGAAGCGGTGCAGGCTGACTTGCCAAGGAACCTGGAAGCTCACCATGTCGTTTCCCAGGCCCGGCTGCAGCTCCCGAGAGGATTCCGGAGGCCTCCTCGACCAGGGGCTTATCGCCGTGTGTGGTCTTGGCAGCCAAAGTGGGACCCTGACCGGCACCGTCCCTTGTGCCCTCAACTCAGCCCTTCGCGGAGACCACTACCCTGCTGTGAGTTCAGCGCCTGGAACCTCCTGGGACCTCACCCTAACCCTAACCCTACCCCGAACCAGGACCCTCCACCGAAACCTAAGCCTGCCTCGACACCTAATCCTGCATTTGAGCCGCATCCTGGCATGGGCCCTCACTTCAGCCCTCGAGGCAGATCACGAGACTGGAGTCGCTTCGGCCCTGGCGACGTCCCTGGACCGAACCCTAACCCTAGCTAAGGCTCTCTCCTCATGGGAACCCAATTCCAAGGTCGGACAGCATCACGCGCCTGGGGTCCAGAAGCGGTGCAGGCTGACTTGGCATGGAACTTGGAATCTCACCATGTCGTTTCCCAGGCCCGGCAGCAGCTCCAGAGAGGATTCCGGAGGCCTCCTTGACCAGGGGCTTATCGACGTGTGTGGCCTTGACAGCCAAAGATGGACCCTTACCGGCACGGTCCCTTGTGCCCTCAACTCAGCCCTTCGGGGAGACCACTGCCCGGCTGTGGGTTCGGCGCCTGGAACCTCCTGGGACCTAACCCTAACCCTAACCCTACCCTGAACCAGGACCCTCCACCAAAACCTAAGCCAGCCTCGATCCCTATTCCTGCATTTGAGCCGCCGTCTGGCATGGGCCCTCACTTCAGGCCTCGAGGGAGATCACGAGACCGGAGTCGCTTCGGCCCTGGCGACGTCCATGGACCGAACCCTAACCCTAGATAAGGCTCTCTCCTCATGTGGACCCAATTCCAAGGTAGGACAGCATCACGAGCCTGGGGTCCAGAAGCGGAGCAGGCTGACTCGGCAAGGATCTTGGAATCTCACCATGTCGTTTCCCAGGCCCGGCTGCAGCTCCCGAGAGGATTCCGGAGGCCTCCTCGACCAGGGGCTTATCGACGTGTGTGGCCTTGGCAGCCAAAGAGGGATCCTGACTGGCACCGTCCTTTGTGCCCGCAACTAAGCCCTTCGGGAAGAACACTACCCTGCTGTGAGTTCTGCGTCTGGAACCTCTTGGGACCTAAACCTAACCCTAACCCTTCCCCGAACCGTTACCCTCCACTGAAACCTAAGCCTGCCTCGTTCCCTTATCCTGCATTTGAGCCGCCTTCTTGCATGGGTCCTCACTTCAGCCCTCGAGGCAGATCAGGAGAGAGGAGTCGCTTTTGCCCTGGCGACGTCCCTGGACCGAACCCTAACCCTAAATAAGGCTCTCTCCTCATGGGGACCCAATTCCAAGGTCGGACAGCATCACGCGCCTGGGGTCCAGAAGCGGTGCAGTCTGACTAGGCATGGAACATGGAATCTCACCATGTCGTTTCCCAGGCCCGGCTGCAGCTCCCGAGAGGATTCCGGAGGCCTCCTCGACCAGGGGCTTATCGACCTGTGTGGCCTTGACATCCAAAGAGGGACCGTGACCGGCACGGTCCCTTGTGCCCTCAACTCAGCCCTTCGGGGAGACCAATGCCCTGCTTTGGGATCGGCGCCTGGAACCTCCTGGGACCTAACCCTAACCCTAACCGTACCCCAAACCAGGACCCTCCACCGAAACCTAATCCAGCCTCGATCCCTATTCCTGCATTTGAGCCGCCTTCTGGAATAGGCCCTCACTTCAGGCCTCGAGGGAGATCACGAGACCGGAGTCGCTTCGGCCCTGGCGACGTCCCTGGACCGAACCCTAAACCTAGATAAGGCTCTCTCCGCATGGGGACCCAATTCCAAGGTAAGACATCATCACGAGCCTGGGGTCCAGAAGCGGTGCAGGCTGACTTGCCCAGGAAACTGGAAGCTCACCCTGTCGTTTCCCAGGCCCGGCTGCAGCTCCCGAGAGGATTCCGGAGGCCTCCTCGACCAGGGGCTTATCGCCGTGTGTGGTCTTGGCAGCCAAAGAGGGACCCTGATCGGCACCGTCCCTTGTGCCCTTAACTCAGCCCTTCGGGGAGACCACTGCCCTGCTGTGATTTCGGCGCCTGGAACCTCCTGGGACCTAACCCTAACCCTTACCCTACGCCGAGTCGTTTCCCTCCACCGAAACCTAAGCCTGCCTCGTTCCCATATCCTGCATTTGAGCCGCCTTCTGGCATGGGCCCTGAGGTAAGCCCTCGAAGGAGATCACGAGACCGGAGTCGCTTCGGCCCTGCCGTCGTCCGTGGACCGAACCCTAACCCTAGCTAAGGCTCTCTCCTCATGGGGACCCAATTCCACGTTAGGACAGCATCACGAGCCTGGGGTCCAGAAGCGGTGCAGGCTGACTTGCCAAGGAACCTGGAAGCTCACCATGTCGTTTCCCAGGCCCGGCTGCAGCTCCTGAGAGGATTCCGGAGGCCTCCTCGACCAGGGGCTTATCGACGTATGTGGCCTTGGTAGCCAAAGAGGGAACCTGACCGGCACCGTCCTTTGTGCCCTCAACTGAGCCCTTCGGGGAGACCACTGCCCGGGTGTGGGTCCGGCGCCTGGAACCTCCTGGGACCTAACCCTAACCCTAACCGTACCCCGAACCAGGACCCAATACCGAAAACTAAGCCTGCCTCGACACCTAATCCTGCATTGGAGCCACCTCCTGCATGGGCCCTCACTTCAGCCCTCGAGGGAGATAACGAGACCGGAGTCGCTTTGGCCCTGGCGTCGTCCCTGGACCGACCCCTAACCCTAGCTAAGGCTCTCTCCGCATGGGGACCCAATTCCAAGGTCAGACAGCATCACGCGCCTGCTGTCCAGAAGCGGTGCACACAGACTCGGCAACGAACCTGGAAGCTCACCATGTCTTTTCCCAGGCCCGGCTGCAGCTCCCGACAGGATTCCGGAGGCCTCCTCGAACAGGGGCTTATCGACGTGTGTGGCCTTGGTAGCCAAAGAGGGAACCTGACCGACATCGTCCTTTGTGCTCTCAACTGAGCGCTTCGGGGAGACCACTGCCCGGCTGTGGGTCCGGCGCCTGGACCTTCCTGGGACCTAACCCTAACCCTAACCGTACCCCGAACCAGGACCCAATACCGAAAACTAAGCCTGCCTCGATCCCTAATCCTGCCTTTGAGCCGCCTCCTGGCATGGGCCCTCACTTCAGCCCTCGAGGGAGATCACGAGACCGGAGTCGCTTCGGCCCTGGCCACGTCCGTGGACCGAACCCTAACCCTAGCTAAGGCTCTCTCCTCATGGGGAACAATTCCACGTTAGGACAGCATCACGAGCCTGGGGTCCAGAAGCGTTGCAGGCTGACTTGCCAAGGAACCTGGAAGCTCACCATGTCGTTTCCCAGGCCCGGCTGCAGCTCCCCAGAGGATTCCGGAGGCCTCCTCGACCAGGGGCTTATCGACGTGTGTGGCCTTGGCAGCCAAAGAGGGATCCTGATTGGCACCGTCCCTCGTGCCCTCAACTCAGCCCTTTGGGGAGACCACTGCCCTGATGTGGGTTCGGCGCCTGGAGCCTCCAGGTACACAACCCTAAACCTAACCCTACTCCGATCCGGGACCCTCCACCGAAACCTAAGACAGCCTCGATTCCTAATCCTGGATTTGAGCCTCCTCCTGGCATGGGCCCTCACTTCAGTCCTCGAGGGAGATCAGGAGACCGGAATCGCTTCAGCCCTGGCGTCGTCCGTGGACCAAACCCTAACCCTAGCTAAGGCTCTCTCCTCATGGGGACCCAATTCCAAGGTCGGACAGCATCACGCGCCTGCTGTCCAGAAGCGGTGCAGGCTAACTCGCCAAGGAACCTGGAAGCTCACCATGTCGTTTCCCAGGCCCGGCTGCAGCTCCCAGGAGGATTTCGGAGGCCTCCTCGACCAGGGGCTTATCGACGTGTGTGGCCTTGGCAGCCAAAGAGGGATCCTGACCTGCACCGTCCTTTGTGCCCTCAAGTGAGCCCGTCGGGGAGACCACTACCCGGCTGTGGGTTCGGCGCCTGGAACCTCCTGGGACCTAACCCTAACCCTAACCCTACCCCGAAACAGGACCCTCCACCGAAACATAAGCCAGCCTCGATCCCCAATCCTGCAATTGAGCCGCCTTCTGGCATGGGCCCTCACTTCAGGCCTCGAGGGAGATCACGAGACCAGAGTCACTTCGGCCCTGGCGACGTCCTAGTACTGAAGCCTAACCCTAGATAAGGCGCCCTCCGCATGGGGACCCAATTCCAAGGTAGGACAGCATCACGCGCATAGGGAACAGAAGCGGTGCAGGCTGACTCGGCAAGGAACCTGGAAGCTCACCATGTCGTTTCCCAGGCCCGGCTGCAGCTTCTGAGAGGATTCCGGAGGCCTCCTCGACCAGGGGCTTATCCACGTGTGTGGTCTTGGCAGCCAAAGAGGGACCCTGACCGGCACCGTCCCTTGTGCCCTCAACTTAGCCCTTCAGGGAGACCACTGCCCTGCTGTGAGTTCAGCGCCTGGAGCCTCCTGGGACCTAACCTTAACCCTAACCCTACCCTGAACCAGGACCCTACACCAAAACCTAAGCCTGCCTGGACACCTAATCCTGCATTTGAGCCGCCTCCTGGCAAGGGCCCTCACTTCAGCCCTCGAGGGTGATCACGAGACCAGATTCGCGTCGGCCCTGGCGACGTCCTTCGACCGAACCCTAACCCTAACTAAGGCTCTCTCCTCATGGGGACCCAATTCCAAGTCGAAAAACATCACGCCCCTGGGGTCCAGAAGCGGTGCAGACTGACTCGGCATGGAACTTGGAATCTCACCATGTCGTTTCCCAGCCCCGGCTGCAGCTCCAGAGAGGATTCCGGAGGCCTCCTCGACCAGGGGCTTATCGACGTGTGTGGCCTTGACAGCCAGGGAGGGACCCTGACTGGCACCGTCCCTTGTGCCATCAACTCAGCCCTTCGGGGAAACCACTGCCCTGCTTTGGGTTCGGCGCCTGGAACCTCCTGGGACCTAACCCTAACCCTACCCTACCCTGAAACAGGACCCTCCACCGAAACCTAAGCCAGCCTCGATCCCTAATCCTGCATTTGAGCCGCCTCCTGGCATGGGCGCTCACTTCAGGCCTCGAAGGAGATCACGAGACCGGAGTCGCTTCGGCCCTGGCGACGTCCCAGGACCGAACCCTAACCCTAGATAAGGCTCTCTCCGCATGGGGACCCAATTCCAAGGTAGGACAGCATCACGAGCCTGGTGTCCAGAAGCGGTGCAGGCTGACTCGGCAAGGAACCTGGAAGCTCACCATGTCGTTTCCCAGGCCCGGCTGCAGCTCCCGAGAGGATTCCGGAGGCCTCCTCGACCAGGGGCTTATCGACGTGTGTGGCCTTGGCACCCAAAGAGGGATCCTGACCGGCACCGTCCTTGGTGCCCGCAACTAAGCCCTTCAGGGAGAACACTGCCCTGCTGTGAGTTCGGCGTCTGGAACCTCTTGGGACCTAACCCTAACCCTAACCCTTCCCCAAACCGTTACCCTCCACTGAAACCTAAGCCTGCCTCGTTCCCTTATCCTGCATTTGAGCCGCCTTCTGGCATGGGCCCTCACTTCAGCCCTCGAGGGAGATCACGAGAGCGGAGTCACTTCGGCCCTGGCGTCGTCCCTGGACCGAACCCTAACCCTAGCTGGGGCTCTCTCCTCATGGGGACCCAATTCCAAGGTCGGACAGCATCACGCGCATAGGGAACAGAAGCGGTGCAGGCTGACTCGGCAAGGAACCTGGAAGCTCACCATGTCGTTTCCCAGGCCCGGCTGTAGCTCCCGAGAGGATTCCGGTGGCCTCCTCGACCAGGGGCTTATCGACATTTGTGGCCTTGGCAGCCAAAGAGGGACCCTGACCGGCACCGACCCTTGTGCCCTCAACTCAGCCCTTCGGGGAGAACACTGCCCTGCTGTGGATTCGGCGCCTGGAACCTCCTGGGACCTAACTCTAACCGTATCCCCACCGCGAACCGTTAACCTCCACCGAAACCTAAGCCTGCCTCGATCCCTGTCCTGTATTTGAGCCGCCTTCTGGCTTGGGCCGTCACTTCAGCCCTCGAGGGAGGTCACGAGATCAGAGCGGCTTCGGCCCTGGCGCCGTCCCTGGACCGAACCCTAACTCTAGCTAAGGCTCTCTCCTCATGGGGACCCAATTCCAAGGTCGGACAGCATCACGCGCCTGGGGTTCAGAAGCGGTGCAGGCTGACTTGCCAAGGAACCTGGAAACTCACCATGTCGTTTCCCAGGCCCGGCTGCAGCTCCCGAGAGGATTCCGGAGGCCTCCTCGACCAGGGGCTTATCGACGTGTGTGGCCTTGGCAGCCAAAGTGGGACCCTGACCGGCACCGTCCCTTGTGCTCTCAACTCAGCCCTTCGGGGAGACCACTGCCCTGCTGTGGGTTCGGCGCCTGGAACCTCCTGGGACCTAACCCTAACCCTAACCCTACCCCGAACCATTACCCTCCACTGAAACCTTAGCCTGCCTCGTTCCCTTACCTTGCATTTGAGCCGCCTTCTGGCATGGCCCTCACTTCAGCCCTCGAGGGAGATCACGAGAGCGGAGTCGCTTCGGCCCTGGCATCGTCCCGGGACCGAACCCTAACCCTAGCTAAGGCTCTCTCCTAATGGGGACCCAATTCCAAGGTCGGACAGCATCACGCGCATATGCAACAGAAGCGGTGCAGGCTGACTTGGCAAGGAACCTGGAAGCTCACCATGTCGTTTCCCAGGCCCGGCTGCAGCTCCTGAGAGGATTCCGGAGGCCTCCTCGACCAGGGGCTTAACGACGTGTGTGGCTTTGGCAGCCAAAGAGGGACCCTTACCGGCATCGTCCCTTGTGCCCTCAATTCAGCCCTTCGGGGAGACCAATTCCCTGCTGTGGTTTTGGCGCCTGGAACCTCCTGGGAACTAACCCAACCCTAACCCTACCCCGAACCATGACCGTCCACCGAAACCTAAGCCTGCCTCGATCCCTAATCCTGCATGAGCCACCTCCTGGCATCGGCCCTCACTTCAGCCCTCGAGGGAGATCACGAGACCGGAGTCGCTTCGGCCGTGGCGACGTCCCTGGACCGAACCCTAACCCTAGCTAAGGCTCTCTCCTCATGGGGACCCAATTCCAAGGTCTGACAGCATCACGCGCCTGGTGTCCAGAAGCGGTGCAGGCTGAGTCAGCAAGGAACCTGGAGGCCACCATGTCGTTTCCCAGGCCCGGCTGCAGCTCCCGAGAGGATTCCGGAGGACTCCTCGACCAGGGGCTTATCGACGTATGTGGCCTTGGCAGGCAAAGAGGGATCCTGACCGGCACCGTCCCTTGTGCCCTCAACTCAGCCCTTCGGGGAGACCACTGCCCTGATGTCGTTTAGGCGCCGGGAGCCTACAGGTACCCAACCCTAACCCTAAAACTGCCGAGATCCGGGACCCTCCACTGAAACCTAAACCTGCCTCGATCCGTAATCCTGCATTTGAGCCGCCTTCTGGCATGGGCTCTCACTTCAGCCCTCGAGGGAGATCACGAGACCGGAGTCGCGTCGGCCATGGCGACGTCCTTGTAACGAACCCTAACCCTAGCTATCGCTCTCTTCATGGGGACCCAATTCCAAGGTCTGACAGCATCACGCGCCTGGGGTTCAGAAGCGGTGCAGGCTGACTCGGCAAGGAACTGGAAACTCACCATGTCGTTTCCCAGGCCCTGCTTCAGCTCCCGAGAGGATATCAGAGGCCTCCTCGACCAGGGGCTTATCGACGTGTGTGGACTTGGCAGCCAAAGAGGAATCCTCACCTGCACCGTCCCTTGTGCCCTCAACTCAGCCCTTCGGGAAGACCACTGCCCTGCTGTTGGTTCGGCGCCAGGAGCCTCCAGGTACCCAACCCTAACCCTAACCCTAACCCGATCCTGGACCCTCCACCAAAACCTAAGCTTACCTCGATCCCTAATCCTGCATTTGAGACGCCTTCTGGCATGGGCCCTCACTTCAGCCCTCGAGGGAGATCAGGAGACCGGAGTCGCTTCGGCCCTGGCGACGTCCCTGGACCGAAACCTAACCCTAGCTAAGGCTCTCTCCTCATTGGGACCCAATTCCAAGGTCTGACAGCATCACGCGCCTGGTGTCCTGAAGCGGTGCAGACTGACTCGGGAGGGAACCTGGAAGATCACCATGTCGTTTCCCAGGCCCGGCTGCAGCTCCTGAGAGGATTCCGGAGGCCTCCTCGACCAGGGGCTTATCGACGTATGTGGCCTTGGTAGCCAAAGAGGGATCCTGACTGGCACCGTCCCTCGTGCCCTCAACTCAGCCCTTTGGGGAGACCACTGCCCTGATGTGGGTTTGGTGCCTGGAGCCTCCAGGTACACAACCCTAACCCTAACCCTACCCCGATCCGGGACCCTCCAACGAAACCTAAGCCTACCTCGATCCCTAATCCTGCATTTGAGCCGCCTTCTGGCATGGAACCTCACTTCAGCCCTCGAGGGAGATCACAGAACAGGAGTCGCTTCAGCCCAGGCGACGTCCCTTTACGGAACCCTAACCCTAGCTAAGCCTCTCTCCTCATGGGGACCCAATTCAAAGGTCTGACAGCATCTCGCACCTGGGACCAGAAGCATTGCAGGCTGACTCGGCAAGGAACCTGGAAGATCACCATGGCTTTTCCCAAGCTCGGCTGCAGCTCCCGAGAGGATTCCGGAGGCTCCTCCATCAGGGGCCGATCGACGTGTGTGGCCTTGGCAGCCAAAGACGGATCCTGACCGGCACCGTCACTTGTGCACTCAACTCAGCCCTTCGCGTAGACCACCACCCTGCTGTGGGTTCGGCGCCTGGAGGTCCTGGGAGCTAACCCTAACCCTAACCCTACCACGAACCGGGACCTTCCACCGAAACCTAAGCCTGTCTCGATCCCTAACCCTGCAGTTGAGCCGCCTTCTGGCATGGGCCCTCACTTCAGCCCTCGAGGAAGATCACGAGACCGGAGTTGCTACGGCCTTGGCAACGTCCCTGGACCGAACTCTAACCCTAGCTAAGGCTTTCTCCCCATGGGGACCCAATTCCAACGTCTGACAACACCACATGCCTGGCGTCCCGAAGTGGTCAGGCTAAGTCGGCATGGAACCTGGAAACTCACCATGTCATTTCTCAGGCCCAGCTGTAGCTGCCCGAGAGGATTCCTGAGGCTCCTCCATCAGGGCCGATCGACGTGTGTGGCATTGGCAGCCAAAGAGGGATCCTGACCGGCACCGTCCCTTGTGATCTCAACTCAGCCCTTCAAGGAGACCACGACCCTGCTGTGGGTTCGGCGCCTGGAGCTCCTGGGAGCTAACCCTAACCCTAACCTACCCCAATCCTGGACCCTCCACTGAAACCTAAGCCTGCCTCGATCACTATCCATGCAATTGAACCACCTTCTGGCATGGGCCCTGACTTCAGCCCTCGAGGGAGATCACGAGACTAGAGTCGCCACTGACCTGGTGACGTCCCTTACCGAACCCTAACACTAGCTAAGGCTCTACCCCATCGGGACCCAATTTTACCGTCTGAAATCACCATGCGCCTGGGGTCCAGATGCGGTGTAAGCTGACTCGGCATGGAACCTGGAAGCTCACCATGTCGTTTCCCAGTCCCGGCGCCAGCTGCCCGAGTGGATTCTGGAGGCCTCCTCGTTCAGGGGATGTGTTGCCTTGGCAGACCAAGACGGATCCTGACGGGCACCCTCCCTTGTGTCCTCAACCTAGCCCTTCAGGGAGACCACTGTATTTCTGTGGGTTCGTCGTCTGGAGCTCCTGGGATTTAAACTTCACCCTAAACCTACCCTCTGGAGGTTTCTACAGCTATCCTCAAATCCTAACCCTCTCAGCCATCCTCAAATCTCAGCCATCCTCAAATCTCAGCCATCCTCAAATCCTAACCATCTCAGCCATCCTCAAATCCTAACCTTCTACTTGAGCCGCCCCATTGCATGGGCCCTCATTTCAGGCCTTGAGAGAGATTTCGGGCTCAGTGTGCCTTCGGCCCTGGTGACGTCCCTGGACCAAACCCTAATCCTAGGTAAGGCTCTCTCTCCGTGGGGACCCAATCCCTACGTCTGACAACACCATACGCCTTGGGACATGAAGGGTTGCATGGTCACTTGGTATGGTATCTGGAAGCTCACCATATCGTTTCCCATGCCTGTTGCAGCTGCCAGAGAGGATTCCTGAGTCTTCCCCGACCAGGCGCTCATAGAGTTGTGTGGCCTTGGAAGAACAGAGTCTGACCCTGCCCGGCACTCTCCCTTGTGCCCTGAACTCAGTCCTTCGTGGAGACCACGGAAGTGTTCTGGCTTCAGCACTTGGGGGCTCCTGGGACGTAACCCCAATCCTACCCTTAACCGGACCCTCATCCAAATCCTAAGCTGGACTTGAACCCTATCCCTTCATTTTAACCTCACCTTCACATGAGCCCTCACTTCATCTCTCGAGGGAGATCTCGAGACTGGAGTTACTTCGATCCTGGCTACGTCCCTGGTCCAAACACTAACCGTAGCTAAGTCTCTCTCCCCTTGTGGACCCAATCCCAAGGTCTGGCAACACCACGCGCCTGGGGTTCCAGAAGCGACGCAGTGTCCCTCGGCATGGTGCCGGGAACCTCACAATGTCATTCTGCAGGCCCGGCTGCAGTTGTCTGAGAGAATTCCTGAGGCCTACCACCAGTGGCCCATAGATTTGCGTGGCCAGGAAGCCAAAGACTGAACCTTACCAGCCCTCTCACCTGTGCCCTCAACTTACCCCATTTGGGTGACCACTGCCCTGCTGTGGGTTCAGTACCTGGAGCCTCTTGGGTCCTAACCCAAACCCTACCCCTAACCGGAAACCTCAACCGAATCCTAACCCGATCTTGAAACCTAATCAAACAATTGACCCCCCCTGTCTCCTGGTCCCTTACTTCATTCCTCTAGGGAGATCACGAGACTGGAGTTGCTTTGGCCCTGGCAACGTCCTGGACCGAACCCTAACCCTAGCTCAGACTCTCTCCCAATGGGGATGTAAGCAACAAACTATAAATCGTCTATGAGAAAAATTGAAAAAAACCCAAAGAAAAGGAAAACATTCCATGCTCACGTATTAGAAGAACAAACATTGTTAAGATGTCAATACTACCAAAGCAGTCGACACACTCAATGCAATCCCTATCAAAATAACACGAGCTTTCTCCACAGAGCTAGAACAAACAACCCTACAATGTGTAAGGATCCAGAAAAGATACCAAAAAGTAAAGTCATGTTGAAAAAGAAAACAAAGGTGGAAACATGACTATTGTGGATTTATGGTGCATTAGAAAGCTGCATTCATCAAGACAGTACGTACAGGCACAGAAACGGAGACAGACGTCAATGGAACAGAATATGGAACCCAGAAATATACCCTCAAACATATGGTGAGGAATCTTTGTTAACACAGAAAGAATATCGAATGGAATCAGAGTCTCTTCAGCAAATGATACTCGGGATACTGGACATTGAGAATGTTGAACCTGGACACTGTCCTTAAACGACACACACACACACACACACACACACACCTCATAATAGATGAATTATCTAAATGTAATTCAGGAACATTCAAAATCCTGGAGGAGATAACAGGCAATGTACCTCCTTGATCCTGGCCACAGCAACTTCTCGCTTGTCATGTCTCCAGAAACAAGGGCAATACAAACCACAATGAACTATTGGGTCCTGAAGATAAAAAGCTTCTTCACAGAAGGGGACAAAATCAGCCAAACTAAAAGGCAACTGAATGAAATGGGAGAAGATATTTGCAAGTGACATATCAGATAAAGGGTTAGTATCCAAAATCTATAAAAAACTGATCACACTCAACACCCAGAAACCAAATAATCCAGTGAAGAAATGGGCAAAAGACATGAAGAGACACTTTAAGAAAGATGGCATCCAGATCGGTCACACATGAAAAGATGCTCAATCTCACTGGTCATCACTGAAATACAAATGAAACCCACAATGAGATATCCCCTCACACCTATCAGAATGGCTAAAATTAACATCTCCTGAAATGACAGATGTTGGCAAGGATGCAGGGAAAGGGAACCCTTTTGCAATGCTGGTGCGAATGCAAAGCGGTGTAGCCATTCTGGACAATAGTATGGAGATTCGTCACAAAAACAAAAAATAGAACTACACTAGGACCCAGCAATTGCACTACTACGTGTTTATCCAAAAGATACACTAACGCTGACTCGAAGTGGCACATGTACTCCAATATTTATAGCAGCATTCTCAACAATAGCTAAGTTATGCAAAGAGCCAAAATGACCACTGACAGATGAATGGATAAAGAAGATATGGTATGTGCATACAATGGACTATCACTCGGCGACCAAAAAGAATGAAATCTCGCTCTTTGCATCAACGTGGATGGAACCGGACTTTCTTAAGCTAAGCAAAATATGTCAGAGAACGACACACATCCTATGATTCCTCTCATCTGTCGAATTTAATAAAACTGAACATAGTGCAAGGAAAGCAAAAATAAGATACATACAGAGAGGGAGTCAAATGATAAGAAACTGTTAAATAGAGGGAAGAACCTCAGGGTTCCTGGAGGGTTACTGAATAGGGGTATGGGCTAAATGGGTGACGGGCATTAGGGGTGGACCTTGGGATGAGTATTGGGTATATTTTGTACTTGATGGATCACTAAATTCTACTGCTGAAACTGTATTCCTCTATAAGGTAACTAACTTGGGCTTCAATTTTAAAAAGAAGAAATATTAAAAATAAGTAAAGAAATGTACCACCAGTCAAAAGAAAAGAATATTTAAATCGGGCTCTTGAGTGGAAAGGAAAGACTAAAAGTGTTACAGACAAGAAAGGATCAGAGAAAACATCAAGAAACAATGACAAAACAACTAGTAGAATGGGACTAAATGTATGTATACCTAGCAATAATCACTCTGACTATAAATGGACTAAATGCTCCAATCCAAAGACATTGGATAGGGCGTCACAATGGACTAAACAAACAAACAAACAAGCAAACAAAAAACAATGTCTATCTAGATGCTGCCTACAAAGCCTTATTTGGACTTAAGTCTCCTGCAGATTTGTTATTTTTTTAAATTTTTTTAATGTTTATTTATTTTTGAGACAGAGAGAGACCGAGCATGAATGGGGGAGGGTCAGAGAGAGGGAGACACAGAATCTGAAACAGGCTCCAGGCTCTGAGCTGTCAACACAGAGCCCGACGCGGGGCTCGAACTCATGGACCGCGAGATCATGACCTGAGCCGAAGTCGGCCCCTTAACCGACTGAGCCACCCAGGCGCCCCAAGTCTCCTGCAGATTTGAAGTGAGGGAATGAAGAAATATTTATCATGCCAATAATGTCAAAAGAAAGCCAGTAGCCATACTTATATCATGCAAAATAAACTTTAAAACCGAGACTCTATTTTGGTACCCTTTGGGTAAATACCTAATAGTGACATTGCATGCACCCAGTATTTATAGCAGAATTATCAACAGTAGCCCAACTATGGAGAAAGCCTAAGTATCCATCAACTGAGGAAGGTGTAAAGAAGTTGTGGTGTGTGTATGTATACGTATGTATATGCATATGGACATATGTGTATGTTCATATATACATACATACGTATATACAATGAAATATAACTCAGCTTCAAGAAGAATGAAATCTTGCCATTTGCAACGATGTGGATGGAGCTCGAATGTATTATGCTACGTGAAATACGTCAATCAGAGAAAGACACATATATGATTTCACTCATGTGGAAGTTAAGAAACAAAACACATGAAAACTTAGGAAGGAGCCAGGAAAAGAGAAGTGTGGTAACAAACCACATGAGTCTCTTAATGTTAGAGAAAAAAAAAGTGAAAGTTGATGGAGGGAGATGGGTCAGCGCTGGGCTAGATGGAGGACGAGTATTAAGGAGAGCACTTGTTGTGATGAGCACTGGGTGTTGTATGTAAAGGATGAATCACCGAATTCTACTCCTAAACCCGAGAATGCACTGTATGTCAACTAAGACTTAAATTAAAATACATACATACATACATACATACAGCTATAACAAGAGATGAAGACAGACACTATCTGATACTAAAGGGGACAGCCACACAAGAAGATCCAATGATTGTAAATTTCGATGCACCCAACATGCGATCACCAAGTATACAAAACATTTAGCAACAACCGTAAAGGAACTCATTTATAATATGATGATGATAGTAGAGGACATTAACACATCACTCACATCAATGGACAGAACCTATAAACAGAAAGTCAACAAGGAAACAATGGCTTTGAGTGACACACTGGACCAGAAGGGTTTAACAGCTTTATTCAGAACACTCCATACTAAAATGCCAGAGTACACATTCTTTTCAAGCATACCTGGGGCGTTCTCCAGAATTGATCACATTCTCGGTCACAAATCAGGCCTCAAGAGGTACCCAACGACAGAGAACAGACCAAGCATCTTTTCTAACCACAAAGCTAGGAAACTTGAAGTCAACCACAAAAAGAGGGCGGGGGGGGGGGGGAAGGCCACAAATAAAGGGAGGTTAAGTAACATGCTTCTAAATGAATGTGTCAAACAGGAAATCAATGAGAAAATACACTGAAACAAATGAAAATGAAAATACACTGGTAAAACCCTTTGGAATGCGGCAAAAGCAGTCTATGATGGAAGTATATAGCAATACAAGCCTACCTTAAAGAGCAAGAAAACTCTCAAAGAATCCTAACTTACACCTGAAGGAATGAGAAAAAGAGCAGCAGAAGGAAGGAAATAATAGAGTTTAGGGCAGAAATAAGGAATATAGAAACCAAAAAGACACTAGACCAAATCAATGAAACCAGGGGCTGGTTCATTGAATGCAGTAATCAACTTGAAAACCTCCTAGGCAGACTCTTCACAAAGAAGACAGAAAGGACCCAAATAAATGAAATCACAAATAAGAAAGGAGAAATGACAGTCAACACCACAAAAATACAATTAGAAGATAATATTATGAACAACTATATGCAACAAATTGGACACTCTGAGAAAAATGGACAAATTCCTAGAAACACACACACTACCAAAACTGAAACAGGAAGATACCTAAAATCTGAAAACAGAAAGATACCCCATCAGTAATTAAAAAAATCTCCCCCCAACACAAGAGTTCATGGCCAGATGGCTTCATGGATGAATTCTACCATCCATTCAAGGAAGAGGTAATAGGTATTCTCCTCGAATTATTACAAAAAATAAAAAAAGAAGGAAAACTTACAAATTCATCGTATGAGGCCATCATTACCCTGATACCAAAACGAGATGAAGCCTCCACTAAAACCGAAAACTGCAGTGGCGCCTGTGTGGGTCGGTCGGTTTACTGTCCAACTCTTAATTTTGGATGAGGACATTATCTTGTGGTACGTGGGTTCGAGTCCTACGTTGGGCCCTGCCATGACAGTGTGGGGCATGGCCAGGACTCTCTCTCTCCCTGTCTCTCTGCCCCTCCCTCACTTTTATGTACACTATCTAAGGAAAAAATAAGCATTTAAAAAGATGTTTAAAAAATTTTAAATAAAACTGCAGAGCAATAGCCTGATGACTATGTATGCCGAAATTCTCATTAAAATACTTTCAAATTAAAGTCAACAATACATTGATAGAATCATTTCCCATAATCAAGTGGGATATATTCCTGGGCTGCAAGCGTGGTTCCACATTCACATATCAATCAACATGATGCACCACAGTAATAGAAGAAAGGATAAGAACAATACGATGCTTTCAACAGATGCAGGGAAACTATTTGATAAAATGTCACATCCATTCATGATAAGAACCGTCAGCAAAGTACATTGAGACTCAACCTACCTGCACATAACAAAGGTCGTCTATGAAAATCCCACAGCTCATCTCATCCTCAATGGGTAAAAATTGAAAGTTTTTCTTCCAAAGTCAGGGACAAGATAGGAATGACCCCTCTCACCAATGTTATCCCACATAGTACGGGAAACCCTAACCACAGCACTCAGACAACAAAAAGAAATAAGAGGCATCCAAATCGGCAAGGAAGAAGTAGCACTTTCGCTGTTTGGAACTGACATGATAGGTTCTATAAAAAACATGAAAGTTTCCCTTAAAAATTGCTAGAATCGATATATGAATTCGACAGGTCACAATCTACAGAAATCAAGGAACATAGATGTATTGAATTTCTAACACAAATCATGAATTAACACAGAGAGAAAGTAAGGGATCAATCCCATTGACAGGCTCACAAATACCACAAGAAACCAGGAATAAACCTAACCAAAGAGGTGAAAGACCTGTACTCTAAAGACTATGAAACACTGATGAAATAAATGGAAGAGGACACAAAGAAATGGACATACGTTTCATGTTCATGGATGGGAAGCACAAAATACTGTTAAAATGTCTACACTCCTCAAAGCAATCTACACATATAATGAAATGAAGTGTGATAGGGATATCACACTCACAAAAACATTTGTCACAGAACAAGAACAAATAGTCTCAACATGTGTATGGAATGACAAATGTCCCCAAACAGCCAACACAAACTTGTAGAAGAAAAGCAAAGCTGGAGACATCACAATTCCAGACTTTAGGTTATATTACAAAGCTATACTGATCAGAACAGTATGATCAGTATGTCCGTACTGAACAGTACTGACAAAACAACAACAAAACATAACAACAACAACAAACTCATACACATAGATCAATAGCATGGACACCCAGAAATAAACTCACACCTCTATGGTCAATTAATTCTCAACAAAGCAGGAAAGAACATCCAATGGAAAAAAAAGATAGTCTTGGGACACATGGGTGGCCCAGTCACGAAAGCGTGTGATGGTGGGTTCAGCTCAGGTCATGATCTCAGGGCAGTGCAGAGCATGCGTGGGATTCTCTCTCTCCATGTCTCTCTGCCCCTCTTCTGCATGCTCGCTCTCTCTCTCTCTCTCAAAAATAAATACATAAATTAAAAAAAAGGCTCCTCAATATATGGTTTTGGAAAAACTTGACTGCAATCTGCAAAACAAAACAAAAACAACGGACCACGTCTTACAACATACACAAAAATAAATCCAACATGGACAAAGACCTCTATGTGAAACCTGAAACCATAAAAATCCCAGAGGATAACACGGGTAGTATCTTACTTGACATTGCCTGTACAAACGTCTTTGTAGATCTATCTCTAGAGGTAAGGGAAACGCAAGCAAAAATAATGAGACTTTATAAAAATTAAAACCTTCCGTCACCAAGGAAATAATCAACAAAACGAAAACATCAACAGAATGATATCTGCAAACGACATAGGATACAGGGTTAGTGCCCAAAATATATACAGTTATACAGCACCCAAAAAATGAGAAATCTGATTAAAAATGGGCAGAAGACACGAGTGGACATTTCCCGAAGGAAGACATATACATGGCCAAGAGACACATGAAAAAATGCTCAACAATACTGATCTTCAGGGAGATACAATTCGAAAGTACAATGAGAGAACACATCACATCTGCCACAATGACTAAAATCAATGAAGGATGACACAGCAGGTGTTGCCATGGATGTGGGGAAAGAATAACCCTCTTGCACTGTGGGTAGGAATGCAAGCTGGTGCAGCCACTCTGGAAAACCACATGGAGATGTCAAATACAAAACAAAACTGGAAATAGAAGTACCTTACAATCCAGCAACTTCACTACAAGGTATTTCCACAAAGAATACAAAATCTTCAAAGGGATACATGCACCGTGATGTTTACAGCAGCGTTTTCTACAAAAGCCAAATGACAGAAACTATCCAAGCACCCATCAACTGATGAATAAATTGAGATGTGGTCTATGGAATGTAATATGATTTAGCCGTAAAAACGTGAAATCTTGCCATTTGCCACGAGGTGGATGGAGAGAGAGAATGTTATGCTGGGTGAAATAAGCCTGTCGGAGAAAGACAAATACCCAATGATTTCACTAACACATGGCAAGAAAACAAAAGAAAGGGGCGGGGGGAGGAGACAAACGGACTTTTAACTAGGAAACAAACTGAGGAGTTCCACAGCGAGGTGAGGGAATGGGTGAAACAGCTGATGGGGATTAAGAAGTGCACCTGGGATGAGCACCGGGTGACGTGTGGAAGTGTTGCTCTATATTGGACACCTGAAACTACTATTACACTGTGTCTTCACTCAGTGGAATTTAAATTAAACGATAACATAAGGTTAATGAGAATTACCTACCGGGTTTTCGGTAGTGTTCAATCACGTCACTAGGTTGGAAAAATAACCATGAAATTTTTTAAAAAGCATGTATGATGTGTGGGACAGTTTGAGCCCTTACCTTGGTCTCTGGGTCCAGCAGGACTTGGAACATGAGTCCCAGCTCCTTCTTCTAGAAGGTCGTGAGACGAGCATTTCATGGATCTACGTCCTAATTGAATGCAGCTCCCGTGCTTCTGAATTTCTGTTAGGGTTCCTTCCCGGAAACAAGCCTGGATCTGGAACACACCATCGACTGCATCTATGAGGTGATGTCGTGGGACCCCGCAATCCACAAGTCCTTTAGCAAAATACGTCTTGTGCAAACACTGTCCGGGAAGGGGTGGAATGAAACACGGGAACAGCCCAGAAAATGCAAAGGCCTGTGCAGCTCAGCGACCAGCTTGACCAGGGAAGCCACCCGGCGCCCCCTCCTCCGCACTCATTACAACAAGGCAGCTTCTCTCTGGCGACTCAGGAGATGCCAAGTTGCTGCTAAGCTCCCAAGGTCTCCCCTGGGGCGGGTGGCAGAACCTGCTGGAAATGCAGCTCTGCTCTCTGTACTCAGGCACCAGCAGAGGCCTGAGTCCTCTGAGAGCAATCGAAGCCCTTCCTGCTCTGAGGTGCCCTGGGTCAGAAAAGCAGATGGTGCGCCCTCTGCTGGCTATCACTGCCCAGCAGAGGAACCCGCCCCTCGGGGGTCTGTGGTGCTTGAGCTCTCTCTGCTGGCCACCATGGGAATTCCTTCAATGTGGAAGGCCCTGGTTGCTCAGCTGAGAGACCGAAGGTGCTCTGGGCAACTAAGCCTGTTCTCCTCGTTGGGAAGGTCTTAGTGACAGGGCCTGGACACAAAATCTTTTCCTTCTCTTTCTTGTGAGTGAAGAATGAAACCAGCGATGGAGTGTATGAGTCCTAGGGATACAAGGGACAGCCAATGGAATGGAGTCAATCCTGTAACAATATTGTTGCATGATTTCACAGGATAGCTACACTTGTGGTTGAGTACAACATAATGTAGAGACATATGGAATGACTACAATATATGCCTAAAACTAACACAACGAATGTGTGAACAATATTTCAATTAAAAATAGACATCCTTTACACTATCTTTAATTTCTTCTTCTTTGCCACTAAACTATCCTTCCTGGGGCGCTTGGGTGGCTTAGTCGGTGAAAAGTCCGACTTTGAGTCAAGTCAGGATTTGGCAGTCCATGAGTTTGAGCCCCGCATCAGGCTCTGTCCTGAGAGCTCAGAGCCTCGAGCCTGCCTCATATTCCGTGTCTCCCACTCTATCCCCCTCCCCAGCTCGGGTTCTCTCAAAAAAAGAAACATTAAAAAGGAAAAATCATTCCTCATTGAGAATCTGCGAATTTCCATTCATACCAGATTCTCTAGCATCACCTTCTTGGTGTTGAAAGCTTATCTGAAAAGTCACGAATAATATCTTTGATGACACATATGTGACAATGTCAGAATGCAACTTACAGGGAGCTACACATCAGTTGTGAATTCACAGTGTGTATCCTTGGCTAATATTTACACTGAAATGTGCTTTAGGGATACGGATGGATGAAATAATGTCCATCCGTCATATAGGTCAATTGCCTATAGGACTATTATGCCTTCAATTACTCATTGCCATCTCTTTAGAACTAAAAGAAAGCTGGGTCAAGAAAATGTCTTTGAATTTCATGTAAGAGGACTAGGGTGTTTGAAAGGGTCCACCTACCTTCTGGATTCCTCAGATTGGTTGTGGAGAGGAGGATAGCAACCTATGATTTGGATGCACACCGCTAGTCCCAGAGGGAGGATGTATACCTTATTGTCAAATATATATATATATATATATATATATATATATATATATATATATTACCAATATTACGAGTCCACCTCTGCCAGGTCCAGACTGCAGGACCTGGGGGCAACGCAATGCCTGATGCCTGGGTTCAGAACTTGAGGAAGGCAGGCTGGCGGGGGAGGGGGGAAATCCAACAGAGCCTGGGGCAGTGAGGGAGATGGCCCTGGGACACCTCCCCACAGGGCAGGCTATGGAGTTTTCCTGCCAAAGAGCGGCACACTCTCCCTCAAGACATCCCTCTCCATGACAGAACGTGAGGCTGAACCTCACAATTCTAGAAGAAATGAGGGCTACCCATGTTTTCAATTCCAATGGCCTCTGCAGAACTTGGACCCAGGGATGTTGGAGTCTTGAGGCCATGGAACCCTGATTCCCATGATAGAAGCCCTTTCTGCCCCAGCACTCAGAGCCACTTCCTACATCCCCTCTCCCCTGGCCCATCTAACCGTGTCCACATACCCGGACCAGGTCTCTACTTTCCTTCTTGTACTTCCTCTTTGTCTCTGTTTCTCTCTAACCACATCTCTCTCTATTTCTTCCTTTCACTCTCTAGGGAGTGGTGTATTATACGGTGCTAAACTTTGTTCTCATACATGGGAATATCCAATTTTCCTAGCACCAGTTATTCAAAAGACTACTCTTCTCCACGGTGTATTATTGACTCCCTTGTCGAATACTAGGTGACTGTGATGCATGGGTTTAGTTTGGGCTCTCAATTTCTGTTCCATTGTCTTGTGTGTGTGCTTATGCCAGTGACATCATTGATTTCTTTGTGTTAGAATGACGCTTGAAATCAAGAAGGGGGATGCTTCCTGTTTTGTTCTTTCTTGCGTTGGCTACATGGGGTCTTTTTGTGGTTCCAAATAAATTTTAGGATATGATTTTCTAATTGCATAAATATTGCATCAGAGTCTTGATAGAGATTGCACTGAATCTCTAGATGGCTTTGGGTAATATGGACATTGTACTGTATTAATTCCTCCGAAAGTTGGACATGGGATGGCTTTTCACTGACTTGTGTGTTCTCCCCTTTCTTTCACCCAAATTGAATTTCTTCCATTCCTGCACACAGGTTTTATAGTTTTCTGTAGAGAGATTTTCATTTCCTTGGTTAAATGTATTGCTTTAATTTTTATTGTTTTTGATGCTATTGTAAATGGGATTGTTTTCTTTACTTCTTAGATAATTGGGTTAGTGTATCGGAATGATACAGAATTTGATATGGTGACTTTCTAGTTTAAAACTTCACTGCATTTCTTGGTTAGATATTAACAGGTTCTTTTACATTAAACTTTTTATTTTAGCGCTTTACCTAGTTAAAAAAAAAAAAAAAACATGTTTGGGACGCCTGGGTGGCGCAGTCGGTTAAGCGTCCGACTTCAGCCAGGTCACGATCTCACGGTCTGTGAGTTCGAGCCCCGCGTCGGGCTCTGGGCTGATGGCTCAGAGCCTGGAGCCTGGTCCGATTCTGTGTCTCCCTCTCTCTCTGCCCCTCCCCCGTTCATGCTCTGTCTCTCTCTGTCCCAAAAATAAATAAAAAACGTTAAAAAAATAATAAAAAAAACATGTTATTTGGGAATATTGACACACTACGTTATATTAGTTTCAGATGAACAACCTAGTCATTGCACAAATGTATACAATCTGGTACGCTAACACAGGTGTAGCTATCATCTGCACCATGCATCCCTACTCCAGTACCATTCTCTATGTCCCCTATGCTATATCTTCTATCTGTGATTCATTCATTGCATAACCAGAAGCCTGCATCACCCAATACCCTTCACATATCTAGGGCATCCTTGTCTTGTGCCTGATCTTAATGGAAAATCTTTCACAATTTCACTGCTGAGTATGACATTAGCTGTGGGCTTCACATACGTGGCCTTTGTTATGTTGAGATTTGACCCTTCTGCACAGAATTTTACAGATTTTTACCACAAATAGACACCAAATTTTCTAAGAACGCTTTTTCTGTGTCTACTGACATCATCACATGAGTTTTCTTTTTTCTTTTTAACATGTATTTATTTAGTTTAGTTTAAATGTATTTATGTATTTCTTTAGTATTCATTTTTTCAAGTTTTTATTTGAATTCCAGTTGGTTAACATACAGTGTAATGTTAGCTTCATGTAAAGAAGATGGTCATCATTCACTTACATGCAACACCCAGGGATCCTCACTACTCGTGCCCTCCATACCCCATCACCCATTTTAAGCATCCCCCTACGCCACCTCCCTGGCGACGTCCCTGGACTGAATCCTAACCCTAGCTAAGGCTCTCTCCCCATGGGGACCCAATTCCAACGTCTGACAACACCACGCGCGTGGGGTCCAGAAGCGGTGCAGGCTGACTCGGCATGGACATGGAAGCGCACCATGATGTTTCACAGTCCTAGCTTCAGCTGCCCGAGAGGATTGTGGAGTACTCCTCAACCAGGGGCCGATCGAAGTTTGTGGCCTTGGCAGCCAAAGACGGATCCTGACCGTCACCGTCCCATGTGCCCTCAACTCAGCCTTTCGGGGAGACCACTGTCATGCTGTGGGTTCGGGGCCTGGAGCCGCCTGGGACCTAACCCTAACCGTACCCCGAACTGGGACCCTCCACCGAAACCTAAGCCTGCCTCGATCCCTAACACTGCAATGGAGCCGCCTTCTGGCATGGGCCCTCATTTCAGCCCTCGAGGGAGATCACGAGACCAAAGTCACTTCGGCCCTGGCGACGTCCATGGTTCAAACCCTAACCCTAGCTAAGGCTCTCTCCCCATGAGGACCCAATTCCAACGTCTGACAACACCACGCAACTGGGTTCCAAAAGCAGTGCAGGCTGATTCGGCATGAAACCTGGAAGCTCACCATATCATTTCCCAGGCCCGCTGCAGCTGCCCTAGAGGATTCCGGAGGCCTCCTCGACCAGGGGCTGATCGACGCGTGTGGCTTTGGCAGCCAAAGAGGGATCCTGACTGGCACCGTCCCTTGTGCCCTCAACACAGCCCTTCGGGGAGACCACTGCCCTGCTGTGGGTTCGGCGCCTGGAGCCCCCTGGGACCTAACCATAAACCTACCCCTATCCCAAACCGGGAACCTCCAATGAAACCTAAGCCTGCCTCGATCCCTAACCCTGCAATTGAGCTGACTTCTGGCATGGGCCCTCAATTCAGCCCTTGAGGGAGATCATGAGAACAGAGTCACTTCGGCCCTGGCGACATCCCTGGTTCGAACCCTAACCATAGCTAAGACTCTCTCCCCATGGGGACCCAATTCCAATGTCTGACAACTCCGCGTGCCTGGGGTCCAGAAGCGGTGCAGGACGACTCGGCAAGGAACCTGGAAACTCACCATGTCGTTTCCCAGGCCCGGCTGCAGCTGCCCGAGAGGATTCCGAAGGCCTCCTCGACCAGTGGCTGATCGACGTGTGTGGCCTTTGCAGACAAAGCCACACCCTGACAGGCACCGTCCCTTGTGCCCTCATCTCAGCCCTTGTGGAGACTACTGCCCTGTTGTGGGTTCGGCGTCTGGAGCCTCCTGGGAGCTAACCCTAACCCTAACCATACCCCGAGCCGTTACCCTCCACCAAAACCTAAGCCTCCCTCGATCCCTAATCCTGCATTTGAGCCGCCTTCTGGCATGGGCCCTCACTTCAGCCCTCGAGGGAGATCAGGAGACCAGAGTCGCTTCGGCCCTGAGGACGTCCCTGGACCGAACCCTAACCCTATCTAAGGCTCTCTCCTCATGGGGACCCAATTCCAACGTCTGACAGCATCACGCGCCTGAGGTCCAGGAGCGGTGCAGGCTGACTCAGCAAGGAACCTGGAAACTCACCATGTCGTTTCCCAGGCCCGGCTGCAGCTCCCGAGAGGATTCCGGAGGCCTCCTCGACCAGGGGCTTATCCACGTGTGTGGCCTTGGCAGCCAAAGAGGGATCCTGACCGGCACTGTCCCTTGTGCCCTCAACTCAGCCCTTCGGGGAGACCACTGCCCTGCTGTGGGTTCGGCACCTGGAACATCCTGTGTCCTAACACTAACCTGGAGCCTACCCGAACCGGGACCCTCCACCGAAACGTAAGCCTGCCTCGATCCCTAATCCTGCATTTGAGCCACCTTCTGGCATGGGCCCTCATTTCACCCCTCCAGAGAGACCACAAGACGGGAGTCGCTACAGCCCTGGTGACGTCACTGGACCGAACCCTAACCCTAGCTAAGGCTCTCTCCCCATGGGGACCCAATTCCAATGTCTGAAAATACCACGCGCCTGGGGTCCAGAAGCGGTGCAGGCTGACTCGGCAAGGAACCTGGAAGCTCACCCTGTCGTTACCCACGCCCGGCTGCACCTGCCCGAGAGGATTCTGGAGGTTTCCTCGACCAGGGGCCGATCGAAGTTTGTGGCCGTGGCAGCCCAAGACGGATCCTGGCCGGCACCGTCCCTTGTGCCCTCAACTCAGCCCTTCCGGGAGACCACTGCCCTGGTGTGTGTTCGGTGCCCGGAGCCTCATGGGACATAATCCTAACCCTAACCGTACCCCGAACCGGGACCCTCCACTGAAAGTTAAGCCTGCCTCGATCCCTAACCCTGCAATTGAGCATCCTCCTCGCCCGGGGCTGTCACTTACCATGGCTCATCATGGCTGATCCTCTCTGGGCCTCCTCGCCAGGGGCTGGTCGCCTCGGGCCTCTCGTCCGGGGCTGTCACTTACCATGGCTCATCATGGCTGATCCTCTCCGGGCCTCCTCGCCAGGGGCTGCTCGCCTCGGGCCTCCTCATCCGGGGCTGTCACTTACCATGGCTCATCATGCCTGAAGCCTCTCCCTGTACCTGAATGTAGCCTCCAGACCATGGGGTCTCAGCTAGGAAACTTCCGCGAAAGTTTCAAGTAGTGGGAGACACAGAATCCCAAGCAGACCCTCCAGGGGCTGTGCAGCGAACACAAAATCCCAAGCAAGACATATGCCTGAATCCTAAAAGCCAACAAACCTTGTGGTCTCAGGTCCGAAACTCCCGTGTTAGGACCGAGGAATGCCAGACACAGAATCCCAAACACCAGCTACAAGCTGCGGCCTCCAGGCCCTGAGTCAAGTACCATGGCTCACCATGGCTGAAGCCGCTCCCTGTACCTGAGAGAAAGGGGTCACAAAATACTAAACAGCCTCCAGAACCTGGGGTCTCAGCTTAGAATCTCCCGGAAATGGTCCGAGAAATCAGAGACACAGAAACCAAGCAGCCCATGCAGGGATGGGCAGCCAGCACAAAATCCCAAGGGAGACATAAGCTAGACACAAAAAACCCTGTGGTCTCAGCTCAGAAATTCCCGAGATAGGTCAGATGGATGCCAGACACACAGTCCCAATCAGCTACTGTTAGACCCGGCTTCGAGGCCGGAAGTCAATTACCATGCCTTTCCACGGCAGAGGCCGCTCCCTGTACCTGAGAGAATGGGGTCACACAATCACAAACACCCGCCAGGCTCTGGGTTCCCTGCTCAGAAAATCCAGGGGAAGTTCGGAGGGATAGGATGTACAAAATGGGTAGTGCTCCGGCTCGCCCAGGGCCTCCACGCCCGGGGCTGTATCTTACCATGGCTCATGAGGGCTGAAGCCTCTACCTGTACCCGACAAAAACGGGTCAGTGTTTCCCACACAGCCCCCAGACCATGGGGTCTCAGCTCAGAAACTTACAGGGAAGGCTGGAGAATTGGGAGACACAGAATCCCAAGCAGCCCCTCCAGGGGGTATGCAGCGAGAACAAAATCCCAAGGAGATATGCCTGAATCCTGAAAGAAAACAAACACTTCCTCTCCACTCCGATACTCCCGGGACAGGACCGAGGGATGCGAGACCCAGAATCCCAAAAAACCTGCTACGAGCCCCGGCCTCCAGACCCTGAGTCATTACGATGGCTCACCATGGCTGGAGCCTGAGAGAAGGCGGTCACCCTGTACCTGAGAGAAAGGGGTCACAGACCCGAAACAGCCTCCAGACACTGGGGTCTCAGCTCAGAAACTCCTCGGAAAGTTCCGAGGGATTGGAGACACAGAATGGGAAGTGCCCGGCTCTGCTCGCCCCGGGCCTCCAGGCCCGGGGCTGCTCACCCCGGGCCTCCAGGCCCGGGGCTGCTCGCCCCGGGCCTCCACGCCCGGGGCTGCTCGCCCCGGGCCTCCAGGCCGGGGGCTGCTCGCCCCGGGCCTCCACGCCCGGGGCTGCTCGCCCCGGGCCTCCACGCCCGGGGCTGCTCGCCCCGGGCCTCCACGCCCGGGGCTGCTCGCCCCGGGCCTCCACGCCCTGGGCTGCTCGCCATGGCTCACTATGACTGAAGCCGTTCCTGTACCTGAGAGAAGGGGTCACACAAACACAAACACCCTCCAGGCCCTGGGTTCCCTGCTCAGAAAATCCCGGGCAAGTTCCGAGGGATCGGATACGCCAAATGGGTTGTGCTCCTGGTCGACCCGGGCCTCCACGCCCGGGGCTCTATCTTACCATGGCGCATCAGGGCTGAAGCCTCTCCCTGTCAGTGACAGAAACGGGCCAGTGTTTCCCACACAGAATCCAGACCTTGGGGTCTCAGCTAAGAAACTTAGGGGAAGGATGAAGAAGTGGGAGACACAGAATTCCAAGCAGCCCTACCAGGGACTATACTACAAGCCTAAAATCTCAAGGAGACATATGCCTGAATCCTGAAGAGCCAACAACCCATCCTCTCCACTCCGGTACCCCCGGGTCAGGACCGAGGGATGCGAGACCCAGAATCCCAAACACCTGCTATGAGCCCGGGCCTCCAGGCCCTGAGTCATTACGATGGCTCACCATGGCTGGAACCTGAGAGAAGGCAGTCACCCTGTACCTGAGAGAAAGAGGTCACAGAACCCGAAACAGCCTCCAGACACTAGGGTCTCAGCTCAAAAACTCCCCGGAAAGTTCCGAGGGATTGGAGACACAGAATGGGAAGTGCCCGGCTCGCCCCGGGCCTCCAGGCCCGGGGCTGCTCGCCCCGGGCCTCCACGCCCGGGGCTCCTCGCCCCGGGCCTCCACGCCCGGGGCTCCTCGCCCCGGGCCTCCACGCCCGGGGCTACTCGCCATGGCTCACTATGACTGAAGCCGTTCCTGTACCTGAGAGAAGGGGTCACACAAACACAAACACACTCCAGGCCCTGTGTTCCCTGCTCAGAAAATCCCGGGCAAGTTCCGAGGGATCGGATACGCCAAATGGGTAGTGCTCCTGGTCCACCCGGGCCTCCACGCCCGGGGCTCTATCTTACCATGGCGCATCAGGGCTGAAGCCTCTCCCTGTCAGTGACAGAAACGGCCCAGTGTTTCCCACACAGAGTCCAGACCTTGGGGTCTCAGCTAAGAAACTTACGGGGAAGGATGGAGAAGTGGGAGACACAGAATTCCAAGCAGCCCTACCAGGGACTCTACTACAAGCCTAAAATCCCAAGGAGACATATGCCTGAATCCTGAAAAGCCAACAACCCATCCTCTCCACTCTGGTACTCCCGGGTCAGGACCGAGGGATGCGAGACCCAGAATCCCAAACACCTGCTACGAGCCCCGGCCTCCAGGCCCTGAGTCATTACGATGGCTCACCATGGCTGGAGCCTGAGAGAAGGCAGTCACCCTGTACCTGAGAGAAAGGGGTCACAGAACCCGAAACAGCCTCCAGACACTGGGGTCTCAGCTCAGAAACTCCCAGGAAAGTTCCGAGGGATTGGAGACACAGAATGGGAAGTGCCCCGCTCGCCCCGGGCCTCCAGGCCCGGGGCCGCTCGCCCCGGGCCTCCAGGCCCGGGGCCGCTCGCCCCGGGCCTCCAGGCCCGCGCCCGCTCGCCCCGGGCCTCCAGGCCCGCGCCCGCTCGCCCCGGGACTCCAGGCCCGCGCCCGCTCGCCCCGGGCCTCCACGCCCGGGGCCGCTCGCCCCGGGCCTCCACGCCCGTGGCCGCTCGCCCAGGGCCTCCACGCCCGGGGCTCCTCCCCCCGGGCCTCCACGCCCGGGGCTCCTCGCCCCGGGCCTCCACGCCAGGGGCCTCCACGCCCGGGGCTGCTCGCCATGGCTCACTATGACTGAAGCCGTTCCTGTACCTGAGAGAAGGGGTCACACAAACACAAACACCCTCCAGGCCCTGGGTTCCCTGCTCAGAAAATCCCGGGCAAGTTCCGAGGGATCGGATACGCCAAATGGGTAGTGCTCCTGGTCGACCCGGGCCTCCATGCCCCGGGCTCTATCTTACCATGGCGCATCAGGGCTGAAGCCTCTCCCTGTCAGTGACAGAAACGGGCCAGTGTTTCCCACACAGAGTCCAGACCTTGGGGTCTCAGCTCAGAAACTTATGGGGAAGGATGGAGAATTGGGAGACACAGAATTCCAAGCAGCCCTACCAGGGACTATACTACAATCCTAAAGTCCCAAGGAGACATATGACTGAATCCTTAAAAGCCAACAACCCTTCCTCTCCACTCCGGTACTCCCGGGTCAAGACCGAGGGATGCGAGACCCAGAATCCCAAACCCCTCTACGAGCCCCGGCCTAGGGCCCTGAGTCATTACGATGGCTCACCATGGCTGGAGCCTGAGAGAAGGCAGTCACCCTGTACCTGAGAGAAAGGGGTCATAGAACCCGAAACAGCCTCCAGACACTGGGGTCTAAGCTCAGAAACTCCCCGGAAACTTTCCGAGGGATTGGAGACACAGAATTGGAAGTGCCCCACTCGCCCCGGGCCTCCAGGCCCGGGGCTGCTCGCCCCAGGCCTCCACGCCCGGGGCTGCTCGCCCCGGGCCTCCACGCCCGGGGCTGCTCGCCCCGGGCCTCCACGCCCGGGGCTGCTCGCCATGGCTCACTATGACTGAAACCGTTCCTGTACCTTAGAGAAGGGGTCACACAAACACAAACACTCTCCAGGCCCTGGGTTCCCTGCTCAGAAACTCCCGGGCAAGTTCGGAGGGATCGGATTCGCCAAATGGGTAGTGCTCCTGGTCGACCCGGGCCTCCACGCACGGGGCTCTATCTTTCCATGGCGCATCAGGGCTGAAGCCCCTCCCTGTCAGTGACAGAAACGGGCCAGTGTTTCCCACACAGAGTCCAGACCTTTGGGTCTCAGCTCAGAAACTTACGGGGAAGGATGGAGAAGTGGGAGACACAGAATTCCAAGTAGCCCTACCAGGGACTATACTACCAGCCTAAAATCCCAAGGAGACATATGCCTGAATCCTGAAAAGCCAACAACCCTTCCTCTCCACTCCGGTACTCCCGGGTCAGGACCGGGGGATGCGAGACCGAGAATCCCAAACACCTGCTAGGAGCCCCGGCCTCCAGGCCCTGAGTCATTACGATGGCTCACCATGGTTGGAGCCTGAGAGAAGGCAGTCACCCTGTACCTGAGAGAAAGTGGTCACAGAACCCGAAACAGCCTCCAGACACTGGGGTCTCAGCTCAGAAACTCCCCGGAAGGTTCCGAGGGATTGGAGACACAGAATGGGAAGTGCCCCGCTCGCCCCGGGCCTCCAGGCCCGGGGCTGCGCGCCCCAGGCCTCCACGCCCGGGGCTGCGCGCCCCGGGCCTCCACGCCCGGGGCTGCGCGCCCCGGGCCTCCACGCCCGGGGCTGCGCGCCCCGGGCCTCCACGCCCGGGGCTGCGCGCCCCGGGCCTCCACGCCCGGGGCTGCGCGCCCCGGGCCTCCACGCCCGGGGCTGCTCGCCATGGCTCACTATGACTGAAGCCGTTCCTGTACCTGAGAGAAGGTGTCACACAAACACAAACACCCTCCAGGCCCTGGGTTCCCTGCTCAGAAAATCCCGGGCAAGTTCCGAAGGATGGGATACGCCAAATGGGTAGTGCTCCTGGTCGACCCGGGCCTCCACGCCCGGGGCTCTATCTTGCCATGGTGCATCAGGGCTGAAGCCTCTCCCTGTCAGTGACAGAAACGGGCCAGTGTTTCCCACACAGAGTCCAGACCTTGGGGTCTCAGCTAAGAAACTTACGGGGAATAATGGAGAAGTGGGAGACACAGAATTGCAAGCAGCCCTACCAGGGACTATACTACAAGCCTAAAATCCCAAGGAGACATATGCCTCAATCCTGAAAAGCCAACAACCCATCCTCTCCACTTCGGTACTCCCGGGTCAGGACCGAGGGATGCGAGATCCAGAATCCCAAACACCTGCTACGAGCCCCGGCCTCCAGGCCCTGAGTCATTACGATGGCTCACCATGGCTGGAGCCTGAGAGAAGGCAGTCACCCTGTACCTGAGAGAAAGGGGTCACAGAACCCGAAACAGCCTCCAGACACTGGGGTCTCAGCTCAGAAACTCCCCGGAAAGTTCCGAGGGATTGGAGACACAGAATGGGAAGTGCCCCGCTCGCCCCGGGCCTCCACGCCCGGGGCTACTCGCCATTGCTCAATATGACTGAAGCCGTTCCTGTACCTGAGAGAAGGGGTCACACAAACACAAACACCCTCCAGGCCCTGGGTTCCCTGCTCAGAAAATCCCGGGCAAGTTCCGAGGGATGGGATACGCCAAATGGGTTGTGCTCCTGGTCGACCCGGGTCTCCACGCCCGGGGCTCTATCTTGCCATGGCGCATCAGGGCTGAAGCCTCTCCCTGTCAGTGACAGAAACGGGCCAGTGTTTCCCACACAGAGTCCAGACCTTGGGGTCTCAGCTCAGAAACTTACAGGGAAGGATGGAGAAGTCGGAGACACAGAATTCCAAGCAGCCCTACCAGGGACTCTACTACAAGCCTAAAATCCCAAGGAGACATATGCCTGAATCCTGAAAAGCCAACAACCCTTCCTCTCCACTCCGGTACTCCCGGGTCAGGACCGAGGGATGCGAGACCCAGAATCCCAAACACCTGCTACGAGCCCCGGCCTAGGGCCCTGAGTCATTACGATGGCTCACCATGGCTGGAGCCTGAGAGAAGGCAGTCACCCTGTACCTGAGAGAAAGGGGTCATAGAACCCGAAACAGCCTCCAGACACTGGGGTCTAAGCTCAGAAACTCCCCGGAAAGTTCCGAGGGATTGGAGACACAGAATGGGAAGTGCCCCACTCGCCCCGGGCCTCCAGGCCCGGGGCTGCCCGGCCCGGGCCTCCAGGCCCGGGGCTGCCCGGCCCGGGCCTCCAGGCCCGGGGCTGCCCGGCCCGGGCCTCCAGGCCCGGGGCTGCCCGGCCCGGGCCTCCAGGCCCGGGGCTGCCCGGCCCGGGCCTCCAGGCCCGGGGCTGCCCGGCCCGGGCCTCCAGGCCCGGGGATGCTCGGCCCGGGCCTCCACGCCCGGGGCTGCTCGCCCCGGGCCTCCAGGCCCGGGGCTGCTCGCCCCGGGCCTCCACGCCCGGGGCTGCTCGCCCCGGGCCTCCACGCCCGGGGCTGCTCGCCCCGGGCCTCCACGCCCGGGGCTGCTCCCCCCGGGCCTCCACGCCCGGGGCTGCGCGCCCCGGGCCTCCACGCCCGGGGCTGCGCGCCCCGGGCCTCCACTCCCGGGGCTGCTCGCCATGGCTCACTATGACTGAAGCCGTTCCTGTACCTGAGAGAAGGTGTCACACAAACACAAACACCCTCCAGGCCCTGGGTTCCCTGCTCAGAAAATCCCGGGCAAGTTCCGAGGGATGGGATACGCCAAATGGGTAGTGCTCCTGGTCGACCCGGGCCTCCACGCCCGGGGCTCTATCTTGCCATGGTGCATCAGGGTTGAAGCCTCTCCCTGTCAGTGACAGAAACGGGCCAGTGTTTCCCACACAGAGTCCAGACCTTGGGGTCTCAGCTAAGAAACTTACGGGGAATAATGGAGAAGTGGGAGACACAGAATTGCAAGCAGCCCTACCAGGGACTATACTACAAGCCTAAAATCCCAAGGAGACATATGCCTCAATCCTGAAAAGCCAACAACCCATCCTCTCCACTTCGGTACTCCCGGGTCAGGACCGAGGGATGCGAGACCCAGAATCCCAAACACCTGCTACGAGCCCCGGCCTCCAGGCCCTGAGTCATTACGATGGCTCACCATGGCTGGAGCCTGAGAGAAGGCAGTCACCCTGTACCTGAGAGAAAGGGGTCACAGAACCCGAAACAGCCTCCAGACACTGGGGGCTCAGCTCAGAAACTCCCCGGAATGTTCCGAGGTATTGGAGACACAGAATGGGAAGTGCCCCGCTCGCCCCCAGGCCCGGGGCTGCTCGCCCCGGGCCCCCACCCCCGGGGCTGCCCGCCCCGGGCCTCCACGCCCGGGGCTGCCCGCCCCGGGCCTCCACGCCCGGGGCTGCTCGCCCCGGGCCTCCACGCCCGGGGCTGCTCGCCCCGGGCCTCCACGCCCGGGGCTGCTCGCCATGGCTCACTATGACTGAAGCCGTTCCTGTACCTGAGAGAAGGGGTCACACAAACACAAACACCCTCCAGGCCCTGGGTTCCCTGCTCAGAAAATCCCGGGCAAGGTCCGAGGGATCGGATTCCCCAAATGGGTAGTGCTCCTGGTCGACCCGGGCCTCCACGCCCGGGGCTCTATCTTACCATGGCGCATCAGGGCTGAAACCTCTCCCTGTCAGTGACAGAAACGGGCCAGTGTTACCCACACAGAGTCCAGACCTTGGGGTCTCAGCTCAGAAACTTACGGGGAAGGATGGAGAAGTGGGAGACACAGAATTCCAAGCAGCCCTACCAGGGACTATACTACAAGCCTAAAATCCCAAGGAGACATATGCCTGAATCCTGAAAAGCCAACAACCCTTCCTCTCCACTCCGGTACTCCCGGGTCAGGCCGAGGGATGCGAGACCCAGAATCCCAAACACCTGCTACGAGCCCCGGCCTCCAGGCCCTGAGTCATTACGATGGCTCACCATGGCTGGAGCCTGAGAGAAGGCAGTCACCCTGTACCTGAGAGAAAGAGGTCACAGAACCCGAAACAGCCTCCAGACACTGGGGTCTCAGCTCAGAAACTCCCCGGAAAGTTCCGAGGGATTGGAGACACAGAATGGGAAGTGCCCCGCGCCTCCAGGCCCGGGGCTGCTCGCCCCGGGCCTCCAGGCCCGGGGCTGCTCGCCCCGGGCCTCCAGGCCCGGGGCTGCTCGCCCCGGGCCTCCAGGCCCGGGGCTGCTCGCCCCGGGCCTCCAGGCCCGGGGCTGCTCGCCCCGGGCCTCCACGCCGGGGGCTGCTCGCCCCGGGCCTCCACGCCGGGGGCTGCTCGCCCCGGGCCTCCACGCCGGGGGCTGCTCGCCCCGGGCCTCCACGCCGGGGGCTGCTCGCCCCGGGCCTCCACGCCGGGGGCTGCTCGCCCCGGGCCTCCACGCCCGGGGCTGCTCGCCCCGGGCCTCCAGGCCCGGGGCTGCTCGCCCCGGGCCTCCACGCCCGGGGCTGCTCGCCCCGGGCCTCCACGCCCGGGGCTGCTGGCCCCGGGCCTCCACGCCCGGGGCTGCTCGCCCCGGGCCTCCACGCCCGGGGCTGCTCGCCCCGGGCCTCCACGCCCGGGGCTGCTCGCCCCGGGCCTCCACGCCCGGGGCTGCTCGCCCCGGGCCTCCACGCCCGGGGCTGCTCGCCATGGCTCACTATGTCTGAAGCCGTTCCTGTACCTGAGAGAAGGGGTCACACAAACATAAACACCCTCCAGGCCCTGTGTTCCCTGCTCAGAAAATCATGGGCAAGTTCCGAGGGATCGGATACGCCAAATGGGTTGTGCTCCTGGTCGACCCGAGCCTCCACGCCCGGGGCTCTATATTAACATGGCGCATCAGGGCTGAAGCCTCTCCCTGTCAGTGACAGAAACGGGCCAGTGTTTCCCACACAGGGTCCAGACCTTGGGGTCTCAGCTAAGAAACTTACGGGGAAGAATGCAAAAGTGGGAGACACAGAATTCCAAGCAGCCCTACCAGGGACTAGACTACAAGCCTAAAATCCCAAGGAGACATATGCCTGAATCCTGAAAAGCCAACAACCCTTCCTCTCCACTCCGGTACTCCCGGGTCAGGACCGAGGGATGCGAGACCCAGAATCCCAAACACCTGCTACGAGCCCCGGCCTCCAGGCCCTGAGTCATTACGATGGCTCCCCATGGCTGGAGCCTGAGAGAAGGCAGTCACCCAGTACCTGAGAGAAATGGGTCACAGAACCCGAAACAGCCTCCAGACACTGGGGTCTCAGCTCAGAAACTCCCCGGAAAGTTCCGAGGGATGGGAGACACAGAATGGGAAGTGCCCCGCTCGCCCCGGGCCTCCACGCCGGGGGCTGCTCGCCCCGGGCCTCCACGCCGGGGGCTGCTCGCCCCGGGCCTCCAGGACCGGGGCTGCTCGCCCCGGGCCTCCACGCCCGGGGCTGCTCGCCCCGGGCCTCCACGCCCGGGGCTGCTCGCCCCGGGCCTCCACGCCCGGGGCTGCTCGCCCCGGGCCTCCACGCCCGGGGCTGCTCGCTATGGCTCCTATGTCTGAAGACGTTCCGGTACCTGAGAGAAGGCGTCACACAAACACAAACACCCTCTAGGCCCTGGGTTCCCTGCTCAGAAACTCCCGGGGAAGTTCTGATGGATAGGATACACCAAATGGATAGTGCTCCTGGTCTACTCGGACCTCCATGCCTGGGGCTCTAACTTACCATGGCTCATCAGGGCTGAAGCCTCTCCCTGTCAGTGAGAGAAACGGGCCAGTGTTTCCCACACAGACTCCAGACCTTGGGGTCTCAGCTAAGAAACTTACTGGGAAGGATGGACAAGTGGGAGTCTCAGAATTCCAAGCAGCCCTTCCAGGGACTATGCAGCAAGCCTAAAATCCCAAGGAGACATATGCCTGAATGCTGAAAAGCCAACAACCCTTCCTCTCAACCCCGAAACTCCGAAACTCCCGGGTCAGGACCGAGGGATGCGAGACCCAGAATCCGAAACACCTGCTACGAGCCCCGGCCTCCTGACCCAGAGGCATTACGATGGCTCACCGTGGCTGGAGCCTGAGAGAAGGCGGTCACCCTGTCCCTGAGAGAAAGGGGCCACAGAACCCGAAACAGGCTACAGACACTGGGGGCTCAGCTCAGAAACTCCCCGGAATGTTCCGAGGTATTGGAGACACAGAATGGGAAGTGCCCCGCTCGCCCCCAGGCCCGGGGCTGCTCGCCCCGGGCCCCCACCCCCGGGGCTGCCCGCCCCGGGCCTCCACGCCCGGGGCTGCCCGCCCCGGGCCTCCACGCCCGGGGCTGCTCGCCCCGGGCCTCCACGCCCGGGGCTGCTCGCCCCGGGCCTCCACGCCCGGGGCTGCTCGCCATGGCTCACTATGACTGAAGCCGTTCCTGTACCTGAGAGAAGGGGTCACACAAACACAAACACCCTCCAGGCCCTGGGTTCCCTGCTCAGAAAATCCCGGGCAAGTTCCGAGGGATCGGATACGCCAAATGGGTTGTGCTCCTGGTCGACCCGGGCCTCCACACCCGGGGCTCTATCTTACCATGGCGCATCAGGGCTGAAGCCTCTCCCTGTCAGTGACAGAAACGGGCCAGTGTTTCCCACACAGAATCCAGACCTTGGGGTCTCAGCTAAGAAACTTAGGGGAAGGATGGAGAAGTGGGAGACACAGAATTCCAAGCAGCCCTACCAGGGACTATACTACAAGCCTAAAATCTCAAGGAGACATATGCCTGAATCCTGAAGAGCCAACAACCCATCCTCTCCACTCCGGTACCCCCGGGTCAGGACCGAGGGATGCGAGACCCAGAATCCCAAACACCTGCTATGAGCCCGGGCCTCCAGGCCCTGAGTCATTACGATGGCTCACCATGGCTGGAACCTGAGAGAAGGCAGTCACCCTGTACCTGAGAGAAAGAGGTCACAGAACCCGAAACAGCCTCCAGACACTAGGGTCTCAGCTCAAAAACTCCCCGGAAAGTTCCGAGGGATTGGAGACACAGAATGGGAAGTGCCCGGCTCGCCCCGGGCCTCCAGGCCCGGGGCTGCTCGCCCCGGGCCTCCACGCCCGGGGCTCCTCGCCCCGGGCCTCCACGCCCGGGGCTCCTCGCCCCGGGCCTCCACGCCCGGGGCTACTCGCCATGGCTCACTATGACTGAAGCCGTTCCTGTACCTGAGAGAAGGGGTCACACAAACACAAACACACTCCAGGCCCTGTGTTCCCTGCTCAGAAAATCCCGGGCAAGTTCCGAGGGATCGGATACGCCAAATGGGTAGTGCTCCTGGTCCACCCGGGCCTCCACGCCCGGGGCTCTATCTTACCATGGCGCATCAGGGCTGAAGCCTCTCCCTGTCAGTGACAGAAACGGCCCAGTGTTTCCCACACAGAGTCCAGACCTTGGGGTCTCAGCTAAGAAACTTACGGGGAAGGATGGAGAAGTGGGAGACACAGAATTCCAAGCAGCCCTACCAGGGACTCTACTACAAGCCTAAAATCCCAAGGAGACATATGCCTGAATCCTGAAAAGCCAACAACCCATCCTCTCCACTCTGGTACTCCCGGGTCAGGACCGAGGGATGCGAGACCCAGAATCCCAAACACCTGCTACGAGCCCCGGCCTCCAGGCCCTGAGTCATTACGATGGCTCACCATGGCTGGAGCCTGAGAGAAGGCAGTCACCCTGTACCTGAGAGAAAGGGGTCACAGAACCCGAAACAGCCTCCAGACACTGGGGTCTCAGCTCAGAAACTCCCAGGAAAGTTCCGAGGGATTGGAGACACAGAATGGGAAGTGCCCCGCTCGCCCCGGGCCCCAGGCCCGGGGCCGCTCGCCCCGGGCCTCCAGGCCCGGGGGCCGCTCGCCCCGGGCCTCCAGGCCCGCGCCCGCTCGCCCCGGGCCTCCAGGCCCGCGCCCGCTCGCCCCGGGCCTCCAGGCCCGCGCCCGCTCGCCCCGGGCCTCCAGGCCCGCGCCCGCTCGCCCCGGGCCTCCACGCCCGGGGCCGCTCGCCCCGGGCCTCCACGCCCGTGGCCGCTCGCCCAGGGCCTCCACGCCCGGGGCTCCTCCCCCCGGGCCTCCACGCCCGGGGCTCCTCGCCCCGGGCCTCCACGCCAGGGGCCTCCACGCCCGGGGCTGCTCGCCATGGCTCACTATGACTGAAGCCGTTCCTGTACCTGAGAGAAGGGGTCACACAAACACAAACACCCTCCAGGCCCTGGGTTCCCTGCTCAGAAAATCCCGGGCAAGTTCCGAGGGATCGGATACGCCAAATGGGTAGTGCTCCTGGTCGACCCGGGCCTCCATGCCCCGGGCTCTATCTTACCATGGCGCATCAGGGCTGAAGCCTCTCCCTGTCAGTGACAGAAACGGGCCAGTGTTTCCCACACAGAGTCCAGACCTTGGGGTCTCAGCTCAGAAACTTATGGGGAAGGATGGAGAATTGGGAGACACAGAATTCCAAGCAGCCCTACCAGGGACTATACTACAATCCTAAAGTCCCAAGGAGACATATGACTGAATCCTTAAAAGCCAACAACCCTTCCTCTCCACTCCGGTACTCCCGGGTCAAGACCGAGGGATGCGAGACCCAGAATCCCAAACCCCTCTACGAGCCCCGGCCTAGGGCCCTGAGTCATTACGATGGCTCACCATGGCTGGAGCCTGAGAGAAGGCAGTCACCCTGTACCTGAGAGAAAGGGGTCATAGAACCCGAAACAGCCTCCAGACACTGGGGTCTAAGCTCAGAAACTCCCCGGAAAGTTCCGAGGGATTGGAGACACAGAATTGGAAGTGCCCCACTCGCCCCGGGCCTCCACGCCCGGGGCTGCTCGCCCCGGGCCTCCACGCCCGGGGCTGCTCGCCCCGGGCCTCCACGCCCGGGGCTGCGCCCCCCGGGCCTCCACGCCCGGGGCTGCGCGCCCCGGGCCTCCACGCCCGGGGCTGCGCGCCCCGGGCCTCCACTCCCGGGGCTGCTCGCCATGGCTCACTATGACTGAAGCCGTTCCTGTACCTGAGAGAAGGTGTCACACAAACACAAACACCCTCCAGGCCCTGGGTTCCCTGCTCAGAAAATCCCGGGCAAGTTCCGAGGGATGGGATACGCCAAATGGGTAGTGCTCCTGGTCGACCCGGGCCTCCACGCCCGGGGCTCTATCTTGCCATGGTGCATCAGGGCTGAAGCCTCTCCCTGTCAGTGACAGAAACGGGCCAGTGTTTCCCACACAGAGTCCAGACCTTGGGGTCTCAGCTAAGAAACTTACGGGGAATAATGGAGAAGTGGGAGACACAGAATTGCAAGCAGCCCTACCAGGGACTATACTACAAGCCTAAAATCCCAAGGAGACATATGCCTCAATCCTGAAAAGCCAACAACCCATCCTCTCCACTTCGGTACTCCCGGGTCAGGACCGAGGGATGCGAGACCCAGAATCCCAAACACCTGCTACGAGCCCCGGCCTCCAGGCCCTGAGTCATTACGATGGCTCACCATGGCTGGAGCCTGAGAGAAGGCAGTCACCCTGTACCTGAGAGAAAGGGGTCACAGAACCCGAAACAGCCTCCAGACACTGGGGTCTCAGCTCAGAAACTCCCCGGAAAGTTCCGAGGGATTGGAGACACAGAATGGGAAGTGCCCCGCTCGCCCCGGGCCTCCACGCCAGGGGCTACTCGCCATTGCTCAATATGACTGAAGCCGTTCCTGTACCTGAGAGAAGGGGTCACACAAACACTAACACCCTCCAGGCCCTGGGTTCCCTGCTCAGAAAATCCCGGGCAAGTTCCGAGGGATGGGATACGCCAAATGGGTTGTGCTCCTGGTCGACCCGGGTCTCCACGCCCGGGGCTCTATCTTGCCATGGCGCATCAGGGCTGAAGCCTCTCCCTGTCAGTGACAGAAACGGGCCAGTGTTTCCCACACAGAGTCCAGACCTTGGGGTCTCAGCTCAGAAACTTACGGGGAAGGATGGAGAAGTGGGAGACACAGAATTCCAAGCAGCCCTACCAGGGACTCTACTACAAGCCTAAAATCCCAAGGAGACATATGCCTGAATCCTGAAAAGCCAACAACCCTTCCTCTCCACTCCGGTACTCCCGGGTCAGGACCGAGGGATGCGAGACCCAGAATCCCAAACACCTGCTACGAGCCCCGGCCTAGGGCCCTGAGTCATTACGATGGCTCACCATGGTTGGAGCCTGAGAGAAGGCAGTCACCCTGTACCTGAGAGAAAGGGGTCATAGAACCCGAAACAGCCTCCAGACACTGGGGTCTAAGCTCAGAAACTCCCCGGAAAGTTCCGAGGGATTGGAGACACAGAATTGGAAGTGCCCCACTCGCCCCGGGCCTCCAGGCCCGGGGCTGCTCGCCCCGGGCCTCCAGGCCCGGGGCTGCTCGCCCCGGGCCTCCAGGCCCGGGGCTGCTCGGCCCGGGCCTCCAGGCCCGGGGCTGCTCGGCCCGGGCCTCCAGGCCCGGGGCTGCTCGGCCCGGGCCTCCAGGCCCGGGGCTGCTCGCCCCGGGCCTCCACGCCCGGGGCTGCTCGCCCCGGGCCTCCACGCCCGGGGCTGCTCGCCCCGGGCCTCCACGCCCGGGGCTGCTCGCCCCGGGCCTCCACGCCCGGGGCTGCTCGCCCCGGGCCTCCACGCCCGGGGCTGCTCCCCCCGGGCCTCCACGCCCGGGGCTGCTCGCCATGGCTCACTATGACTGAAACCGTTCCTGTACCTTAGAGAAGTGGTCACACAAACACAAACACTCTCCAGGCCCTGGGTTCCCTGCTCAGAAAATCCCGGGCAAGTTCCGAGGGATCGGATTCGCCAAATGGGTAGTGCTCCTGGTCGACCCGGGCCTCCACGCACGGGGCTCTATCTTTCCATGGCGCATCAGGGCTGACGCCTCTCCCTGTCAGTGACAGAAACGGGCCAGTGTTTCCCACACAGATTCCAGACCTTGGGGTCTCAGCTCAGAAACTTACGGGGAAGGATGGAGAAGTGGGAGACACAGAATTCCAAGCAGCCCTACCAGGGACTACACTACAAGCCTAAAATCCCAAGGAGACATATGCCTGAATCCTGAAAAGCCAACAACCCATCCTCTCCACTCCGGTACACCCGGGTCAGGACCGAGGGATGCGAGACCCAGAATCCGAAACACCTGCTACGAGCCCCGGCCTCCTGACCCAGAGGCATTACGATGGCTCACCGTGGCTGGAGCCTGAGAGAAGGCGGTCACCCTGTCCCTGAGAGAAAGGGGCCACAGAACCCGAAACAGGCTCCAGACACTGGGGGCTCAGCTCAGAAACTCCCCGGAATGTTCCGAGGTATTGGAGACACAGAATGGGAAGTGCCCCGCTCGCCCCCAGGCCCGGGGCTGCTCGCCCCGGGCCCCCACCCCCGGGGCTGCCCGCCCCGGGCCTCCACGCCCGGGGCTGCCCGCCCCGGGCCTCCACGCCCGGGGCTGCTCGCCCCGGGCCTCCACGCCCGGGGCTGCTCGCCATGGCTCACTATGACTGAAGCCGTTCCTGTACCTGAGAGAAGGGGTCACACAAACACAAACACCCTCCAGGCCCTGGGTTCCCTGCTCCGAAAATCCCGGGCAAGGTCCGAGGGATCGGATTCCCCAAATGGGTAGTGCTCCTGGTCGACCCGGGCCTCCACGCACGGGGCTCTATCTTACCATGGCGCATCAGGGCTGAAACCTCTCCCTGTCAGTGACAGAAACGGGCCAGTGTTTCCCACACAGAGTCCAGACCTTGGGGTCTCAGCTCAGAAACTTACGGGGAAGGATGGAGAAGTGGGAGACACAGAATTCCAAGCAGCCCTACCAGGGACTATACTACAAGCCTAAAATCCCAAGGAGACATATGCCTGAATCCTGAAAAGCCAACAACCCTTCCTCTCCACTCCGGTACTCCCGGGTCAGGACCGAGGGATGCGAGACCCAGAATCCCAAACACCTGCTACGAGCCCCGGCCTCCAGGCCCTGAGTCATTACGATGGCTCCCCATGGCTGGAGCCTGAGAGAAGGCAGTCACCCAGTACCTGAGAGAAAGGGGTCACAGAACCCGAAACAGACTCCAGACACTGGGGTCTCAGCTCAGAAACTCCCCGGAATGTTCCGAGGGATGGGAGACACAGAATGGGAAGTGCTGCTCGCCCCGGGCCTCCAGGCCCGGGGCTGCTCGCCCCGGGCCTCCACGCCCGGGGCTGCTCGCCCCGGGCCTCCAGGCCCGGGGCTGCTCGCCCCGGGCCTCCACGCCCGGGGCTGCTCGCCCCGGGCCTCCACGCCCGGGGCTGCTCGCCCCGGGCCTCCACGCCCGGGGCTGCTCGCCCCGGGCCTCCACGCCCGGGGCTGCTCGCCCCGGGCCTCCACGCCCGGGGCTGCTCGCCCCGGGCCTCCACGCCCGGGGCTGCTCGCCCCGGGCCTCCACGCCCGGGGCTGCTCGCCATGGCTCACTATGTCTGAAGCCGTTCCTGTACCTGAGAGAAGGGGTCACACAAACGTAAACACCCTCCAGGCCCTGGGTTCCCTGCTCAGAAAATCCCGGGCAAGTTCCGAGGGATCGGATACGCCAAATGGGTTGTGCTCCTGGTCGACCCGAGCCTCCACGCCCGGGGCTCTATCTTAACATGGCGCATCAGGGCTGAAGCCTCTCCCTGTCAGTGACAGAAACGGGCCAGTGTTTCCCACACAGGGTCCAGACCTTGGGGTCTCAGCTAAGAAACTTACGGGGAAGAATGGAAAAGTGGGAGACACAGAATTCCAAGCAGCCCTACCAGGGACTAGACTACAAGCCTAAAATCCCAAGGAGACATATGCCTGAATCCTGAAAAGCCAACAACCCATCCTCTCCACTCCGGTACACCCGGGTCAGGACCGAGGGATGCGAGACCCAGAATCCCAAACACCTGCTACGAGCCCCTGCCTCCAGGCCCTGAGTCATTACGATGGCTCCCCATGGCTGGAGCCTGAGAGAAGGCAGTCACCCAGTACCTGAGAGAAAGGGGTCACAGAACCCGAAACAGCCTCCAGACACTGGGGTCTCAGCTCAGAAACTCGCCGGAAAGTTCCGAGGGATGGGAGACACAGAATGGGAAGTGCCCCGCTCGCCCCGGGCCTCCACGCCCGGGGCTGCTCGCCCCGGGCCTCCACGCCGGGGGCTGCTCGCCCCGGGCCTCCACGCCGGGGGCTGCTCGCCCCGGGCCTCCACGCCGGGGGCTGCTCGCCCCGGGCCTCCACGCCCGGGGCTGCTCGCCCCGGGCCTCCACGCCCGGGGCTGCTCGCCATGGCTCACTATGTCTGAAGCCGTTCCTGTACCTGAGAGAAGGGGTCACACAAACATAAACACCCTCCAGGCCCTGTGTTCCCTGCTCAGAAAATCCTGGGCAAGTTCCGAGGGATCGGATACGCCAAATGGGTTGTGCTCCTGGTCGACCCGAGCCTCCACGCCCGGGGCTCTATATTAACATGGCGCATCAGGGCTGAAGCCTCTCCCTGTCAGTGACAGAAACGGGCCAGTGTTTCCCACACAGGGTCCAGACCTTGGGGTCTCAGCTAAGAAACTTACGGGGAAGAATGGAAAAGTGGGAGACACAGAATTCCAAGCAGCCCTACCAGGGACTAGACTACAAGCCTAAAATCCCAAGGAGACATATGCCTGAATCCTGAAAAGCCAACAACCCTTCCTCTCCACTCCGGTACTCCCGGGTCAGGACCGAGGGATGCGAGACCCAGAATCCCAAACACCTGCTACGAGCCCTGGCCTCCAGGCCCTGAGTCATTACGATGGCTCCCCATGGCTGGAGCCTGAGAGAAGGCAGTCACCCAGTACCTGAGAGAAAGGGGTCACAGAACCCGAAACAGACTCCAGACACTGGGGTCTCAGCTCAGAAACTCCCCGGAAAGTTCCGAGGGATGGGAGACACAGAATGGGAAGTGCCCCGCTCGCCCCGGGCCTCCACGCCGGGGGCTGCTCGCCCCGGGCCTCCACCCCGGGGGCTGCTCGCCCCGGGCCTCCACGCCCGGGGCTGCTCGCCCCGGGCCTCCACGCCCGGGGCTGCTCGCCCCGGGCCTCCACGCCCGGGGCTGCTCGCCCCGGGCCTCCACGCCCGGGGCTGCTCGCCCCGGGCCTCCACGCCCGGGGCTGCTCGACCCGGGCCTCCACGCCCGGGGCTGCTCGCTATGGCTCCTATGTCTGAAGACACTCCGGTACCTGAGAGAAGGCGTCACACAAACACAAACACCCTCTAGGCCCTGGGTTCCCTGCTCAGAAACTCCCGGGGAAGTTCTGATGGATAGGATACACCAAATGGATAGTGCTCCTGGTCTACTCGGACCTCCATGCCTGGGGCTCTAACTTACCATGGCTCATCAGGGCTGAAGCCTCTCCCTGTCAGTGAGAGAAACGGGCCAGTGTTTCCCACACAGACTCCAGACCTTGGGGTCTCAGCTAAGAAACTTACTGGGAAGGATGGACAAGTGGGAGTCTCAGAATTCCAAGCAGCCCTTCCAGGGACTATGCAGCAAGCCTAAAATCCCAAGGAGACATATGCCTGAATGCTGAAAAGCCAACAACCCTTCCTCTCAACCCCGAAACTCCGAAACTCCCGGGTCAGGACCGAGGGATGCGAGACCCAGAATCCGAAACACCTGCTACGAGCCCCGGCCTCCTGACCCAGAGGCATTACGATGGCTCACCGTGGCTGGAGCCTGAGAGAAGGCGGTCACCCTGTCCCTGAGAGAAAGGGGCCACAGAACCCGAAACAGGCTCCAGACACTGGGGGCTCAGCTCAGAAACTCCCCGGAATGTTCCGAGGTATTGGAGACACAGAATGGGAAGTGCCCCGCTCGCCCCCAGGCCCGGGGCTGCTCGCCCCGGGCCCCCACCCCCGGGGCTGCCCGCCCCGGGCCTCCACGCCCGGGGCTGCCCGCCCCGGGCCTCCACGCCCGGGGCTCCTCGCCCCGGGCCTCCACGCCCGGGGCTGCTCGCCCCGGGCCTCCACGCCCGGGGCTGCTCGCCATGGCTCACTATGACTGAAGCCGTTCCTGTACCTGAGAGAAGGGGTCACACAAACACAAACACCCTCCAGGCCCTGGGTTCCCTGCTCAGAAAATCCCGGGCAAGGTCCGAGGGATCGGATTCCCCAAATGGGTAGTGCTCCTGGTCGACCCGGGCCTCCACGCCCGGGGCTCTATCTTACCATGGCGCATCAGGGCTGAAACCTCTCCCTGTCAGTGACAGAAACGGGCCAGTGTTACCCACACAGAGTCCAGACCTTGGGGTCTCAGCTCAGAAACTTACGGGGAAGGATGGAGAAGTGGGAGACACAGAATTCCAAGCAGCCCTACCAGGGACTATACTACAAGCCTAAAATCCCAAGGAGACATATGCCTGAATCCTGAAAAGCCAACAACCCTTCCTCTCCACTCCGGTACTCCCGGGTCAGGCCGAGGGATGCGAGACCCAGAATCCCAAACACCTGCTACGAGCCCCGGCCTCCAGGCCCTGAGTCATTACGATGGCTCACCATGGCTGGAGCCTGAGAGAAGGCAGTCACCCTGTACCTGAGAGAAAGAGGTCACAGAACCCGAAACAGCCTCCAGACACTGGGGTCTCAGCTCAGAAACTCCCCGGAAAGTTCCGAGGGATTGGAGACACAGAATGGGAAGTGCCCCGCGCCTCCAGGCCCGGGCTGCTCGCCCCGGGCCTCCAGGCCCGGGGCTGCTCGCCCCGGGCCTCCAGGCCCGGGGCTGCTCGCCCCGGGCCTCCAGGCCCGGGGCTGCTCGCCCCGGGCCTCCAGGCCCGGGGCTGCTCGCCCCGGGCCTCCAGGCCCGGGGCTGCTCGCCCCGGGCCTCCAGGCCCGGGGCTACTCGCCCCGGGCCTCCACGCCGGGGGCTGCTCGCCCCGGGCCTCCACGCCGGGGGCTGCTCGCCCCGGGCCTCCACGCCGGGGGCTGCTCGCCCCGGGCCTCCACGCCGGGGGCTGCTCGCCCCGGGCCTCCACGCCCGGGGCTGCTCGCCCCGGGCCTCCAGGCCCGGGGCTGCTCGCCCGGGCCTCCAGGCCCGGGGCTGCTCGCCCCGGGCCTCCACGCCCGGGGCTGCTGGCCCCGGGCCTCCACGCCCGGGGCTGCTGGCCCCGGGCCTCCACGCCCGGGGCTGATGGCCCCGGGCCTCCACGCCCGGGGCTGCTCGCCCCGGGCCTCCACGCCCGGGGCTGCTCGCCCCGGGCCTCCACGCCCGGGGCTGCTCGCCCCGGGCCTCCACGCCCGGGGCTGCTCGCCATGGCTCACTATGTCTGAAGCCGTTCCTGTACCTGAGAGAAGGGGTCACACAAACATAAACACCCTCCAGGCCCTGTGTTCCCTGCTCAGAAAATCCTGGGCAAGTTCCGAGGGATCGGATACGCCAAATGGGTTGTGCTCCTGGTCGACCCGAGCCTCCACGCCCGGGGCTCTATATTAACATGGCGCATCAGGGCTGAAGCCTCTCCCTGTCAGTGACAGAAACGGGCCAGTGTTTCCCACACAGGGTCCAGACCTTGGGGTCTCAGCTAAGAAACTTACGGGGAAGAATGGAAAAGTGGGAGACACAGAATTCCAAGCAGCCCTACCAGGGACTAGACTACAAGCCTAAAATCCCAAGGAGACATATGCCTGAATCCTGAAAAGCCAACAACCCTTCCTCTCCACTCCGGTACTCCCGGGTCAGGACCGAGGGATGCGAGACCCAGAATCCCAAACACCTGCTACGAGCCCCGGCCTCCAGGCCCTGAGTCATTACGATGGCTCCCCATGGCTGGAGCCTGAGAGAAGGCAGTCACCCTGTACCTGAGAGAAATGGGTCACAGAACCCGAAACAGCCTCCAGACACTGGGGTCTCAGCTCAGAAACTCCCCGGAAAGTTCCGAGGGATGGGAGACACAGAATGGGAAGTGCCCCGCTCGCCCCGGGCCTCCACGCCGGGGGCTGCTCGCCCCGGGCCTCCACGCCGGGGGCTGCTCGCCCCGGGCCTCCAGGACCGGGGCTGCTCGCCCCGGGCCTCCACGCCCGGGGCTGCTCGCCCCGGGCCTCCACGCCCGGGGCTGCTCGCCCCGGGCCTCCACGCCCGGGGCTGCTCGCCCCGGGCCTCCACGCCCGGGGCTGCTCGCTATGGCTCCTATGTCTGAAGACGTTCCGGTACCTGAGAGAAGGCGTCACACAAACACAAACACCCTCTAGGCCCTGGGTTCCCTGCTCAGAAACTCCCGGGGAAGTTCTGATGGATAGGATACACCAAATGGATAGTGCTCCTGGTCTACTCGGACCTCCATGCCTGGGGCTCTAACTTACCATGGCTCATCAGGGCTGAAGCCTCTCCCTGTCAGTGAGAGAAACGGGCCAGTGTTTCCCACACAGACTCCAGACCTTGGGGTCTCAGCTAAGAAACTTACTGGGAAGGATGGACAAGTGGGAGTCTCAGAATTCCAAGCAGCCCTTCCAGGGACTATGCAGCAAGCCTAAAATCCCAAGGAGACATATGCCTGAATGCTGAAAAGCCAACAACCCTTCCTCTCAACCCCGAAACTCCGAAACTCCCGGGTCAGGACCGAGGGATGCGAGACCCAGAATCCGAAACACCTGCTACGAGCCCCGGCCTCCTGACCCAGAGGCATTACGATGGCTCACCGTGGCTGGAGCCTGAGAGAAGGCGGTCACCCTGTCCCTGAGAGAAAGGGGCCACAGAACCCGAAACAGGCTACAGACACTGGGGGCTCAGCTCAGAAACTCCCCGGAATGTTCCGAGGTATTGGAGACACAGAATGGGAAGTGCCCCGCTCGCCCCCAGGCCCGGGGCTGCTCGCCCCGGGCCCCCACCCCCGGGGCTGCCCGCCCCGGGCCTCCACGCCCGGGGCTGCCCGCCCCGGGCCTCCACGCCCGGGGCTGCTCGCCCCGGGCCTCCACGCCCGGGGCTGCTCGCCCCGGGCCTCCACGCCCGGGGCTGCTCGCCATGGCTCACTATGACTGAAGCCGTTCCTGTACCTGAGAGAAGGGGTCACACAAACACAAACACCCTCCAGGCCCTGGGTTCCCTGCTCAGAAAATCCCGGGCAAGTTCCGAGGGATCGGATACGCCAAATGGGTTGTGCTCCTGGTCGACCCGGGCCTCCACGCCCGGGGCTCTATCTTACCATGGCGCATCAGGGCTGAAGCCTCTCCCTGTCAGTGACAGAAACGGGCCAGTGTTTCCCACACAGAATCCAGACCTTGGGGTCTCAGCTAAGAAACTTAGGGGAAGGATGGAGAAGTGGGAGACACAGAATTCCAAGCAGCCCTACCAGGGACTATACTACAAGCCTAAAATCTCAAGGAGACATATGCCTGAATCCTGAAGAGCCAACAACCCATCCTCTCCACTCCGGTACCCCCGGGTCAGGACCGAGGGATGCGAGACCCAGAATCCCAAACACCTGCTATGAGCCCGGGCCTCCAGGCCCTGAGTCATTACGATGGCTCACCATGGCTGGAACCTGAGAGAAGGCAGTCACCCTGTACCTGAGAGAAAGAGGTCACAGAACCCGAAACAGCCTCCAGACACTAGGGTCTCAGCTCAAAAACTCCCCGGAAAGTTCCGAGGGATTGGAGACACAGAATGGGAAGTGCCCGGCTCGCCCCGGGCCTCCAGGCCCGGGGCTGCTCGCCCCGGGCCTCCACGCCCGGGGCTCCTCGCCCCGGGCCTCCACGCCCGGGGCTCCTCGCCCCGGGCCTCCACGCCCGGGGCTACTCGCCATGGCTCACTATGACTGAAGCCGTTCCTGTACCTGAGAGAAGGGGTCACACAAACACAAACACACTCCAGGCCCTGTGTTCCCTGCTCAGAAAATCCCGGGCAAGTTCCGAGGGATCGGATACGCCAAATGGGTAGTGCTCCTGGTCCACCCGGGCCTCCACGCCCGGGGCTCTATCTTACCATGGCGCATCAGGGCTGAAGCCTCTCCCTGTCAGTGACAGAAACGGCCCAGTGTTTCCCACACAGAGTCCAGACCTTGGGGTCTCAGCTAAGAAACTTACGGGGAAGGATGGAGAAGTGGGAGACACAGAATTCCAAGCAGCCCTACCAGGGACTCTACTACAAGCCTAAAATCCCAAGGAGACATATGCCTGAATCCTGAAAAGCCAACAACCCATCCTCTCCACTCTGGTACTCCCGGGTCAGGACCGAGGGATGCGAGACCCAGAATCCCAAACACCTGCTACGAGCCCCGGCCTCCAGGCCCTGAGTCATTACGATGGCTCACCATGGCTGGAGCCTGAGAGAAGGCAGTCACCCTGTACCTGAGAGAAAGGGGTCACAGAACCCGAAACAGCCTCCAGACACTGGGGTCTCAGCTCAGAAACTCCCAGGAAAGTTCCGAGGGATTGGAGACACAGAATGGGAAGTGCCCCGCTCGCCCCGGGCCTCCAGGCCCGGGGCCGCTCGCCCCGGGCCTCCAGGCCCGGGGCCGCTCGCCCCGGGCCTCCAGGCCCGCGCCCGCTCGCCCCGGGCCTCCAGGCCCGCGCCCGCTCGCCCCGGGCCTCCAGGCCCGCGCCCGCTCGCCCCGGGCCTCCAGGCCCGCGCCCGCTCGCCCCGGGCCTCCACGCCCGGGGCCGCTCGCCCCGGGCCTCCACGCCCGTGGCCGCTCGCCCAGGGCCTCCACGCCCGGGGCTCCTCCCCCCGGGCCTCCACGCCCGGGGCTCCTCGCCCCAGGCCTCCACGCCAGGGGCCTCCACGCCCGGGGCTGCTCGCCATGGCTCACTATGACTGAAGCCGTTCCTGTACCTGAGAGAAGGGGTCACACAAACACAAACACCCTCCAGGCCCTGGGTTCCCTGCTCAGAAAATCCCGGGCAAGTTCCGAGGGATCGGATACGCCAAATGGGTAGTGCTCCTGGTCGACCCGGGCCTCCATGCCCCGGGCTCTATCTTACCATGGCGCATCAGGGCTGAAGCCTCTCCCTGTCAGTGACAGAAACGGGCCAGTGTTTCCCACACAGAGTCCAGACCTTGGGGTCTCAGCTCAGAAACTTATGGGGAAGGATGGAGAATTGGGAGACACAGAATTCCAAGCAGCCCTACCAGGGACTATACTACAATCCTAAAGTCCCAAGGAGACATATGACTGATTCCTTAAAAGCCAACGACATATGACTGATTCCTTAAAAGCCAACAACCCTTCCTCTCCACTCCGGTACTCCCGGGTCAAGACCGAGGGATGCGAGACCCAGAATCCCAAACCCCTCTACGAGCCCCGGCCTAGGGCCCTGAGTCATTACGATGGCTCACCATGGCTGGAGCCTGAGAGAAGGCAGTCACCCTGTACCTGAGAGAAAGGGGTCATAGAACCCGAAACAGCCTCCAGACACTGGGGTCTAAGCTCAGAAACTCCCCGGAAAGTTCCGAGGGATTGGAGACACAGAATTGGAAGTGCCCCACTCGCCCCGGGCCTCCAGGCCCGGGGCTGCTCGCCCCAGGCCTCCACGCCCGGGGCTGCTCGCCCCGGGCCTCCAGGCCCGGGGCCGCTCGCCCCGGGCCTCCACGCCCGGGGCTGCTCGCCATGGCTCACTATGACTGAAACCGTTCCTGTACCTTAGAGAAGGGGTCACACAAACACAAACACTCTCCAGGCCCTGGGTTCCCTGCTCAGAAAATCCCGGGCAAGTTCCGAGGGATCGGATTCGCCAAATGGGTAGTGCTCCTGGTCGACCCGGGCCTCCACGCACGGGGCTCTATCTTTCCATGGCGCATCAGGGCTGAAGCCCCTCCCTGTCAGTGACAGAAACGGGCCAGTGTTTCCCACACAGAGTCCAGACCTTTGGGTCTCAGCTCAGAAACTTACGGGGAAGGATGGAGAAGTGGGAGACACAGAATTCCAAGCAGCCCTACCAGGGACTATACTACCAGCCTAAAATCCCAAGGAGACATATGCCTGAATCCTGAAAAGCCAACAACCCTTCCTCTCCACTCCGGTACTCCCGGGTCAGGACCGGGGGATGCGAGACCGAGAATCCCAAACACCTGCTAGGAGCCCCGGCCTCCAGGCCCTGAGTCATTACGATGGCTCACCATGGTTGGAGCCTGAGAGAAGGCAGTCACCCTGTACCTGAGAGAAAGTGGTCACAGAACCCGAAACAGCCTCCAGACACTGGGGTCTCAGCTCAGAAACTCCCCGGAAGGTTCCGAGGGATTGGAGACACAGAATGGGAAGTGCCCCGCTCGCCCCGGGGCTCCAGGCCCGGGGCTGCGCGCCCCGGGCCTCCACGCCCGGGGCTGCGCGCCCCGGGCCTCCACTCCCGGGGCTGCTCGCCATGGCTCACTATGACTGAAGCCGTTCCTGTACCTGAGAGAAGGTGTCACACAAACACAAACACCCTCCAGGCCCTGGGTTCCCTGCTCAGAAAATCCCGGGCAAGTTCCGAGGGATGGGATACGCCAAATGGGTAGTGCTCCTGGTCGACCCGGGCCTCCACGCCCGGGGCTCTATCTTGCCATGGTGCATCAGGGCTGAAGCCTCTCCCTGTCAGTGACAGAAACGGGCCAGTGTTTCCCACACAGAGTCGAGACCTTGGGGTCTCAGCTAAGAAACTTACGGGGAATAATGGAGAAGTGGGAGACACAGAATTGCAAGCAGCCCTACCAGGGACTATACTACAAGCCTAAAATCCCAAGGAGACATATGCCTCAATCCTGAAAAGCCAACAACCCATCCTCTCCACTTCGGTACTCCCGGGTCAGGACCGAGGGATGCGAGACCCAGAATCCCAAACACCTGCTACGAGCCCCGGCCTCCAGGCCCTGAGTCATTACGATGGCTCACCATGGCTGGAGCCTGAGAGAAGGCAGTCACCCTGTACCTGAGAGAAAGGGGTCACAGAACCCGAAACAGCCTCCAGACACTGGGGTCTCAGCTCAGAAACTCCCCGGAAAGTTCCGAGGGATTGGAGACACAGAATGGGAAGTGCCCCGCTCGCCCCGGGCCTCCACGCCAGGGGCTACTCGCCATTGCTCAATATGACTGAAGCCGTTCCTGTACCTGAGAGAAGGGGTCACACAAACACAAACACCCTCCAGGCCCTGGGTTCCCTGCTCAGAAAATCCCGGGCAAGTTCCGAGGGATGGGATACGCCAAATGGGTTGTGCTCCTGGTCGACCCGGGTCTCCACGCCCGGGGCTCTATCTTGCCATGGCGCATCAGGGCTGAAGCCTCTCCCTGTCAGTGACAGAAACGGGCCAGTGTTTCCCACACAGAGTCCAGACCTTGGGGTCTCAGCTCAGAAACTTACGGGGAAGGATGGAGAAGTGGGAGACACAGAATTCCAAGCAGCCCTACCAGGGACTCTACTACAAGCCTAAAATCCCAAGGAGACATATGCCTGAATCCTGAAAAGCCAACAACCCTTCCTCTCCACTCCGGTACTCCCGGGTCAGGACCGAGGGATGCGAGACCCAGAATCCCAAACACCTGCTACGAGCCCCGGCCTAGGGCCCTGAGTCATTACGATGGCTCACCATGGTTGGAGCCTGAGAGAAGGCAGTCACCCTGTACCTGAGAGAAAGGGGTCATAGAACCCGAAACAGCCTCCAGACACTGGGGTCTAAGCTCAGAAACTCCCCGGAAAGTTCCGAGGGATTGGAGACACAGAATTGGAAGTGCCCCACTCGCCCCGGGCCTCCAGGCCCGGGGCTGCTCGCCCCGGGCCTCCAGGCCCGGGGCTGCTCGCCCCGGGCCTCCAGGCCCGGGGCTGCTCGGCCCGGGCCTCCAGGCCCGGGGCTGCTCGGCCCGGGCCTCCAGGCCCGGGGCTGCTCGGCCCGGGCCTCCAGGCCCGGGGCTGCTCGCCCCGGGCCTCCACGCCCGGGGCTGCTCGCCCCGGGCCTCCAGGCCCGGGGCTGCTCGCCCCGGGCCTCCACGCCCGGGGCTGCTCGCCCCGGGCCTCCACGCCCGGGGCTGCTCGCCCCGGGCCTCCACGCCCGGGGCTGCTCCCCCCGGGCCTCCACGCCCGGGGCTGCTCGCCATGGCTCACTATGACTGAAACCGTTCCTGTACCTTAGAGAAGTGGTCACACAAACACAAACACTCTCCAGGCCCTGGGTTCCCTGCTCAGAAAATCCCGGGCAAGTTCCGAGGGATCGGATTCGCCAAATGGGTAGTGCTCCTGGTCGACCCGGGCCTCCACGCACGGGGCTCTATCTTTCCATGGCGCATCAGGGCTGACGCCTCTCCCTGTCAGTGACAGAAACGGGCCAGTGTTTCCCACACAGATTCCAGACCTTGGGGTCTCAGCTCAGAAACTTACGGGGAAGGATGGAGAAGTGGGAGACACAGAATTCCAAGCAGCCCTACCAGGGACTACACTACAAGCCTAAAATCCCAAGGAGACATATGCCTGAATCCTGAAAAGCCAACAACCCATCCTCTCCACTCCGGTACACCCGGGTCAGGACCGAGGGATGCGAGACCCAGAATCCGAAACACCTGCTACGAGCCCCGGCCTCCTGACCCAGAGGCATTACGATGGCTCACCGTGGCTGGAGCCTGAGAGAAGGCGGTCACCCTGTCCCTGAGAGAAAGGGGCCACAGAACCCGAAACAGGCTCCAGACACTGGGGGCTCAGCTCAGAAACTCCCTGGAATGTTCCGAGGTATTGGAGACACAGAATGGGAAGTGCCCCGCTCGCCCCCAGGCCCGGGGCTGCTCGCCCCGGGCCCCCACCCCCGGGGCTGCCCGCCCCGGGCCTCCACGCCCGGGGCTGCCCGCCCCGGGCCTCCACGCCCGGGGCTGCTCGCCCCGGGCCTCCACGCCCGGGGCTGCTCGCCATGGCTCACTATGACTGAAGCCGTTCCTGTACCTGAGAGAAGGGGTCACACAAACACAAACACCCTCCAGGCCCTGGGTTCCCTGCTCCGAAAATCCCGGGCAAGGTCCGAGGGATCGGATTCCCCGAATGGGTAGTGCTCCTGGTCGACCCGGGCCTCCACGCACGGGGCTCTATCTTACCATGGCGCATCAGGGCTGAAACCTCTCCCTGTCAGTGACAGAAACGGGCCAGTGTTTCCCACACAGAGTCCAGACCTTGGGGTCTCAGCTCAGAAACTTACGGGGAAGGATGGAGAAGTGGGAGACACAGAATTCCAAGCAGCCCTACCAGGGACTATACTACAAGCCTAAAATCCCAAGGAGACATATGCCTGAATCCTGAAAAGCCAACAACCCTTCCTCTCCACTCCGGTACTCCCGGGTCAGGACCGAGGGATGCGAGACCCAGAATCCCAAACACCTGCTACGAGCCCCGGCCTCCAGGCCCTGAGTCATTACGATGGCTCCCCATGGCTGGAGCCTGAGAGAAGGCAGTCACCCAGTACCTGAGAGAAAGGGGTCACAGAACCCGAAACAGACTCCAGACACTGGGGTCTCAGCTCAGAAACTCCCCGGAATGTTCCGAGGGATGGGAGACACAGAATGGGAAGTGCTGCTCGCCCCGGGCCTCCAGGCCCGGGGCTGCTCGCCCCGGGCCTCCACGCCCGGGGCTGCTCGCCCCGGGCCTCCAGGCCCGGGGCTGCTCGCCCCGGGCCTCCACGCCCGGGGCTGCTCGCCCCGGGCCTCCACGCCCGGGGCTGCTCGCCCCGGGCCTCCACGCCCGGGGCTGCTCGCCCCGGGCCTCCACGCCCGGGGCTGCTCGCCCCGGGCCTCCACGCCCGGGGCTGCTCGCCCCGGGCCTCCACGCCCGGGGCTGCTCGCCCCGGGCCTCCACGCCCGGGGCTGCTCGCCCCGGGCCTCCACGCCCGGGGCTGCTCGCCATGGCTCACTATGTCTGAAGCCGTTCCTGTACCTGAGAGAAGGGGTCACACAAACGTAAACACCCTCCAGGCCCTGGGTTCCCTGCTCAGAAAATCCCGGGCAAGTTCCGAGGGATCGGATACGCCAAATGGGTTGTGCTCCTGGTCGACCCGAGCCTCCACGCCCGGGGCTCTATCTTAACATGGCGCATCAGGGCTGAAGCCTCTCCCTGTCAGTGACAGAAACGGGCCAGTGTTTCCCACACAGGGTCCAGACCTTGGGGTCTCAGCTAAGAAACTTACGGGGAAGAATGGAAAAGTGGGAGACACAGAATTCCAAGCAGCCCTACCAGGGACTAGACTACAAGCCTAAAATCCCAAGGAGACATATGCCTGAATCCTGAAAAGCCAACAACCCATCCTCTCCACTCCGGTACACCCGGGTCAGGACCGAGGGATGCGAGACCCAGAATCCCAAACACCTGCTACGAGCCCCTGCCTCCAGGCCCTGAGTCATTACGATGGCTCCCCATGGCTGGAGCCTGAGAGAAGGCAGTCACCCAGTACCTGAGAGAAAGGGGTCACAGAACCCGAAACAGCCTCCAGACACTGGGGTCTCAGCTCAGAAACTCCCCGGAAAGTTCCGAGGGATGGGAGACACAGAATGGGAAGTGCCCCGCTCGCCCCGGGCCTCCACGCCCGGGGCTGCTCGCCCCGGGCCTCCACGCCGGGGGCTGCTCGCCCCGGGCCTCCACGCCGGGGGCTGCTCGCCCCGGGCCTCCACGCCGGGGGCTGCTCGCCCCGGGCCTCCACGCCCGGGGCTGCTCGCCCCGGGCCTCCACGCCCGGGGCTGCTGGCCCCGGGCCTCCAGGCCCGGGGCTGCTGGCCCCGGGCCTCCACGCCCGGGGCTGCTGGCCCCGGGCCTCCACGCCCGGGGCTGCTCGCCCCGGGCCTCCACGCCCGGGGCTGCTCGCCCCGGGCCTCCACGCCCGGGGCTGCTCGCCCCGGGCCTCCACGCCCGGGGCTGCTCGCCATGGCTCACTATGTCTGAAGCCGTTCCTGTACCTGAGAGAAGGGGTCACACAAACATAAACACCCTCCAGGCCCTGTGTTCCCTGCTCAGAAAATCCTGGGCAAGTTCCGAGGGATCGGATACGCCAAATGGGTTGTGCTCCTGGTCGACCCGAGCCTCCACGACCGGGGCTCTATATTAACATGGCGCATCAGGGCTGAAGCCTCTCCCTGTCAGTGACAGAAACGGGCCAGTGTTTCCCACACAGGGTCCAGACCTTGGGGTCTCAGCTAAGAAACTTACGGGGAAGAATGGAAAAGTGGGAGACACAGAATTCCAAGCAGCCCTACCAGGGACTAGACTACAAGCCTAAAATCCCAAGGAGACATATGCCTGAATCCTGAAAAGCCAACAACCCTTCCTCTCCACTCCGGTACTCCCGGGTCAGGACCGAGGGATGCGAGACCCAGAATCCCAAACACCTGCTACGAGCCCTGGCCTCCAGGCCCTGAGTCATTACGATGGCTCCCCATGGCTGGAGCCTGAGAGAAGGCAGTCACCCAGTACCTGAGAGAAAGGGGTCACAGAACCCGAAACAGCCTCCAGACACTGGGGTCTCAGCTCAGAAACTCCCCGGAAAGTTCCGAGGGATGGGAGACACAGAATGGGAAGTGCCCCGCTCGCCCGGGGCCTCCACGCCGGGGGCTGCTCGCCCCGGGCCTCCACCCCGGGGGCTGCTCGCCCCGGGCCTCCACGCCCGGGGCTGCTCGCCCCGGGCCTCCACGCCCGGGGCTGCTCGCCCCGGGCCTCCACGCCCGGGGCTGCTCGCCCCGGGCCTCCACGCCCGGGGCTGCTCGCCCCGGGCCTCCACGCCCGGGGCTGCTCGACCCGGGCCTCCACGCCCGGGGCTGCTCGCTATGGCTCCTATGTCTGAAGACGTTCCGGTACCTGAGAGAAGGCGTCACACAAACACAAACACCCTCTAGGCCCTGGGTTCCCTGCTCAGAAACTCCCGGGGAAGTTCTGATGGATAGGATACACCAAATGGATAGTGCTCCTGGTCTACTCGGACCTCCATGCCTGGGGCTCTAACTTACCATGGCTCATCAGGGCTGAAGCCTCTCCCTGTCAGTGAGAGAAACGGGCCAGTGTTTCCCACACAGACTCCAGACCTTGGGGTCTCAGCTAAGAAACTTACTGGGAAGGATGGACAAGTGGGAGTCTCAGAATTCCAAGCAGCCCTTCCAGGGACTATGCAGCAAGCCTAAAATCCCAAGGAGACATATGCCTGAATGCTGAAAAGCCAACAACCCTTCCTCTCAACCCCGAAACTCCGAAACTCCCGGGTCAGGACCGAGGGATGCGAGACCCAGAATCCGAAACACCTGCTACGAGCCCCGGCCTCCTGACCCAGAGGCATTACGATGGCTCACCGTGGCTGGAGCCTGAGAGAAGGCGGTCACCCTGTCCCTGAGAGAAAGGGGCCACAGAACCCGAAACAGGCTCCAGACACTGGGGGCTCAGCTCAGAAACTCCCCGGAATGTTCCGAGGTATTGGAGACACAGAATGGGAAGTGCCCCGCTCGCCCCCAGGCCCGGGGCTGCTCGCCCCGGGCCCCCACCCCCGGGGCTGCCCGCCCCGGGCCTCCACGCCCGGGGCTGCCCGCCCCGGGCCTCCACGCCCGGGGCTGCTCGCCCCGGGCCTCCACGCCCGGGGCTGCTCGCCCCGGGCCTCCACGCCCGGGGCTGCTCGCCATGGCTCACTATGACTGAAGCCGTTCCTGTACCTGAGAGAAGGGGTCACACAAACACAAACACCCTCCAGGCCCTGGGTTCCCTGCTCAGAAAATCCCGGGCAAGGTCCGAGGGATCGGATTCCCCAAATGGGTAGTGCTCCTGGTCGACCCGGGCCTCCACGCCCGGGGCTCTATCTTACCATGGCGCATCAGGGCTGAAACCTCTCCCTGTCAGTGACAGAAACGGGCCAGTGTTACCCACACAGAGTCCAGACCTTGGGGTCTCAGCTCAGAAACTTACGGGGAAGGATGGAGAAGTGGGAGACACAGAATTCCAAGCAGCCCTACCAGGGACTATACTACAAGCCTAAAATCCCAAGGAGACATATGCCTGAATCCTGAAAAGCCAACAACCCTTCCTCTCCACTCCGGTACTCCCGGGTCAGGCCGAGGGATGCGAGACCCAGAATCCCAAACACCTGCTACGAGCCCCGGCCTCCAGGCCCTGAGTCATTACGATGGCTCACCATGGCTGGAGCCTGAGAGAAGGCAGTCACCCTGTACCTGAGAGAAAGAGGTCACAGAACCCGAAACAGCCTCCAGACACTGGGGTCTCAGCTCAGAAACTCCCCGGAAAGTTCCGAGGGATTGGAGACACAGAATGGGAAGTGCCCCGCGCCTCCAGGCCCGGGCTGCTCGCCCCGGGCCTCCAGGCCCGGGGCTGCTCGCCCCGGGCCTCCAGGCCCGGGGCTGCTCGCCCCGGGCCTCCAGGCCCGGGGCTGCTCGCCCCGGGCCTCCAGGCCCGGGGCTGCTCGCCCCGGGCCTCCAGGCCCGGGGCTGCTCGCCCCGGGCCTCCACGCCGGGGGCTGCTCGCCCCGGGCCTCCACGCCGGGGGCTGCTCGCCCCGGGCCTCCACGCCGGGGGCTGCTCGCCCCGGGCCTCCACGCCGGGGGCTGCTCGCCCCGGGCCTCCACGCCCGGGGCTGCTCGCCCCGGGCCTCCAGGCCCGGGGCTGCTCGCCCGGGCCTCCAGGCCCGGGGCTGCTCGCCCCGGGCCTCCACGCCCGGGGCTGCTGGCCCCGGGCCTCCACGCCCGGGGCTGCTGGCCCCGGGCCTCCACGCCCGGGGCTGATGGCCCCGGGCCTCCACGCCCGGGGCTGCTCGCCCCGGGCCTCCACGCCCGGGGCTGCTCGCCCCGGGCCTCCACGCCCGGGGCTGCTCGCCCCGGGCCTCCACGCCCGGGGCTGCTCGCCATGGCTCACTATGTCTGAAGCCGTTCCTGTACCTGAGAGAAGGGGTCACACAAACATAAACACCCTCCAGGCCCTGTGTTCCCTGCTCAGAAAATCCTGGGCAAGTTCCGAGGGATCGGATACGCCAAATGGGTTGTGCTCCTGGTCGACCCGAGCCTCCACGCCCGGGGCTCTATATTAACATGGCGCATCAGGGCTGAAGCCTCTCCCTGTCAGTGACAGAAACGGGCCAGTGTTTCCCACACAGGGTCCAGACCTTGGGGTCTCAGCTAAGAAACTTACGGGGAAGAATGGAAAAGTGGGAGACACAGAATTCCAAGCAGCCCTACCAGGGACTAGACTACAAGCCTAAAATCCCAAGGAGACATATGCCTGAATCCTGAAAAGCCAACAACCCTTCCTCTCCACTCCGGTACTCCCGGGTCAGGACCGAGGGATGCGAGACCCAGAATCCCAAACACCTGCTACGAGCCCCGGCCTCCAGGCCCTGAGTCATTACGATGGCTCCCCATGGCTGGAGCCTGAGAGAAGGCAGTCACCCAGTACCTGAGAGAAAGGGGTCACAGAACCCGAAACAGCCTCCAGACACTGGGGTCTCAGCTCAGAAACTCCCCGGAAAGTTCCGAGGGATGGGAGACACAGAATGGGAAGTGCCCCGCTCGCCCCGGGCCTCCACGCCGGGGGCTGCTCGCCCCGGGCCTCCACGCCGGGGGCTGCTCGCCCCGGGCCTCCAGGACCGGGGCTGCTCGCCCCGGGCCTCCACGCCCGGGGCTGCTCGCCCCGGGCCTCCACGCCCGGGGCTGCTCGCCCCGGGCCTCCACGCCCGGGGCTGCTCGCCCCGGGCCTCCACGCCCGGGGCTGCTCGACCCGGGCCTCCACGCCCGGGGCTGCTCGCTATGGCTCCTATGTCTGAAGACGTTCCGGTACCTGAGAGAAGGCGTCACACAAACACAAACACCCTCTAGGCCCTGGGTTCCCTGCTCAGAAACTCCCGGGGAAGTTCTGATGGATAGGATACACCAAATGGATAGTGCTCCTGGTCTACTCGGACCTCCATGCCTGGGGCTCTAACTTACCATGGCTCATCAGGGCTGAAGCCTCTCCCTGTCAGTGAGAGAAACGGGCCAGTGTTTCCCACACAGACTCCAGACCTTGGGGTCTCAGCTAAGAAACTTACTGGGAAGGATGGACAAGTGGGAGTCTCAGAATTCCAAGCAGCCCTTCCAGGGACTATGCAGCAAGCCTAAAATCCCAAGGAGACATATGCCTGAATGCTGAAAAGCCAACAACCCTTCCTCTCAACCCCGAAACTCCGAAACTCCCGGGTCAGGACCGAGGGATGCGAGACCCAGAATCCGAAACACCTGCTACGAGCCCCGGCCTCCTGACCCAGAGGCATTACGATGGCTCACCGTGGCTGGAGCCTGAGAGAAGGCGGTCACCCTGTCCCTGAGAGAAAGGGGCCACAGAACCCGAAACAGGCTCCAGACACTGGGGGCTCAGCTCAGAAACTCCCCGGAATGTTCCGAGGTATTGGAGACACAGAATGGGAAGTGCCCCGCTCGCCCCCAGGCCCGGGGCTGCTCGCCCCGGGCCCCCACCCCCGGGGCTGCCCGCCCCGGGCCTCCACGCCCGGGGCTGCCCGCCCCGGGCCTCCACGCCCGGGGCTGCTCGCCCCGGGCCTCCACGCCCGGGGCTGCTCGCCCCGGGCCTCCACGCCCGGGGCTGCTCGCCATGGCTCACTATGACTGAAGCCGTTCCTGTACCTGAGAGAAGGGGTCACACAAACACAAACACCCTCCAGGCCCTGGGTTCCCTGCTCAGAAAATCCCGGGCAAGGTCCGAGGGATCGGATTCCCCAAATGGGTAGTGCTCCTGGTCGACCCGGGCCTCCACGCCCGGGGCTCTATCTTACCATGGCGCATCAGGGCTGAAACCTCTCCCTGTCAGTGACAGAAACGGGCCAGTGTTTCCCACACAGAGTCCAGACCTTGGGGTCTCAGCTCAGAAACTTACGGGGAAGGATGGAGAAGTGGGAGACACAGAATTCCAAGCAGCCCTACCAGGGACTATACTACAAGCCTAAAATCCCAAGGAGACATATGCCTGAATCCTGAAAAGCCAACAACCCTTCCTCTCCACTCCGGTACTCCCGGGTCAGGACCGAGGGATGCGAGACCCAGAATCCCAAACACCTGCTACGAGCCCCGGCCTCCAGGCCCTGAGTCATTACAATGGCTCACCATGGCTGGAGCCTGAGAGAAGGCAGTCACCCTGTACCTGAGAGAAAGAGGTCACAGAACCCGAAACAGCCTCCAGACACTGGGGTCTCAGCTCAGAAACTCCCCGGAAAGTTCCGAGGGATTGGAGACACAGAATGGGAAGTGCCCCGCTCGCCCCGGGCCTCCAGGCCGGGGGCTGCTCGCCCCGGGCCTCCAGGCCGGGGGCTGCTCGCCCCGGGCCTCCAGGCCGGGGGCTGCTCGCCCCGGGCCTCCAGGCCCGGGGCTGCTCGCCCCGGGCCTCCACGCCCGGGGCTGCTCGCCCCGGGCCTCCAGGCCCGGGGCTGCTCGCCCGGGCCTCCAGGCCCGGGGCTGCTCGCCCCGGGCCTCCACGCCCGGGGCTGCTGGCCCCGGGCCTCCACGCCCGGGGCTGCTGGCCCCGGGCCTCCACGCCCGGGGCTGATGGCCCCGGGCCTCCACGCCCGGGGCTGCTCGCCCCGGGCCTCCACGCCCGGGGCTGCTCGCCCCGGGCCTCCACGCCCGGGGCTGCTCGCCCCGGGCCTCCACGCCCGGGGCTGCTCGCCATGGCTCACTATGTCTGAAGCCGTTCCTGTACCTGAGAGAAGGGGTCACACAAACATAAACACCCTCCAGGCCCTGTGTTCCCTGCTCAGAAAATCCTGGGCAAGTTCCGAGGGATCGGATACGCCAAATGGGTTGTGCTCCTGGTCGACCCGAGCCTCCACGCCCGGGGCTCTATATTAACATGGCGCATCAGGGCTGAAGCCTCTCCCTGTCAGTGACAGAAACGGGCCAGTGTTTCCCACACAGGGTCCAGACCTTGGGGTCTCAGCTAAGAAACTTACGGGGAAGAATGGAAAAGTGGGAGACACAGAATTCCAAGCAGCCCTACCAGGGACTAGACTACAAGCCTAAAATCCCAAGGAGACATATGCCTGAATCCTGAAAAGCCAACAACCCTTCCTCTCCACTCCGGTACTCCCGGGTCAGGACCGAGGGATGCGAGACCCAGAATCCCAAACACCTGCTACGAGCCCCGGCCTCCAGGCCCTGAGTCATTACGATGGCTCCCCATGGCTGGAGCCTGAGAGAAGGCAGTCACCCAGTACCTGAGAGAAAGGGGTCACAGAACCCGAAACAGCCTCCAGACACTGGGGTCTCAGCTCAGAAACTCCCCGGAAAGTTCCGAGGGATGGGAGACACAGAATGGGAAGTGCCCCGCTCGCCCCGGGCCTCCACGCCGGGGGCTGCTCGCCCCGGGCCTCCACGCCGGGGGCTGCTCGCCCCGGGCCTCCAGGACCGGGGCTGCTCGCCCCGGGCCTCCACGCCCGGGGCTGCTCGCCCCGGGCCTCCACGCCCGGGGCTGCTCGCCCCGGGCCTCCACGCCCGGGGCTGCTCGCCCCGGGCCTCCACGCCCGGGGCTGCTCGACCCGGGCCTCCACGCCCGGGGCTGCTCGCTATGGCTCCTATGTCTGAAGACGTTCCGGTACCTGAGAGAAGGCGTCACACAAACACAAACACCCTCTAGGCCCTGGGTTCCCTGCTCAGAAACTCCCGGGGAAGTTCTGATGGATAGGATACACCAAATGGATAGTGCTCCTGGTCTACTCGGACCTCCATGCCTGGGGCTCTAACTTACCATGGCTCATCAGGGCTGAAGCCTCTCCCTGTCAGTGAGAGAAACGGGCCAGTGTTTCCCACACAGACTCCAGACCTTGGGGTCTCAGCTAAGAAACTTACTGGGAAGGATGGACAAGTGGGAGTCTCAGAATTCCAAGCAGCCCTTCCAGGGACTATGCAGCAAGCCTAAAATCCCAAGGAGACATATGCCTGAATGCTGAAAAGCCAACAACCCTTCCTCTCAACCCCGAAACTCCGAAACTCCCGGGTCAGGACCGAGGGATGCGAGACCCAGAATCCGAAACACCTGCTACGAGCCCCGGCCTCCTGACCCAGAGGCATTACGATGGCTCACCGTGGCTGGAGCCTGAGAGAAGGCGGTCACCCTGTCCCTGAGAGAAAGGGGCCACAGAACCCGAAACAGGCTCCAGACACTGGGGGCTCAGCTCAGAAACTCCCCGGAATGTTCCGAGGTATTGGAGACACAGAATGGGAAGTGCCCCGCTCGCCCCCAGGCCCGGGGCTGCTCGCCCCGGGCCCCCACCCCCGGGGCTGCCCGCCCCGGGCCTCCACGCCCGGGGCTGCCCGCCCCGGGCCTCCACGCCCGGGGCTGCTCGCCCCGGGCCTCCACGCCCGGGGCTGCTCGCCCCGGGCCTCCACGCCCGGGGCTGCTCGCCATGGCTCACTATGACTGAAGCCGTTCCTGTACCTGAGAGAAGGGGTCACACAAACACAAACACCCTCCAGGCCCTGGGTTCCCTGCTCAGAAAATCCCGGGCAAGGTCCGAGGGATCGGATTCCCCAAATGGGTAGTGCTCCTGGTCGACCCGGGCCTCCACGCCCGGGGCTCTATCTTACCATGGCGCATCAGGGCTGAAACCTCTCCCTGTCAGTGACAGAAACGGGCCAGTGTTTCCCACACAGAGTCCAGACCTTGGGGTCTCAGCTCAGAAACTTACGGGGAAGGATGGAGAAGTGGGAGACACAGAATTCCAAGCAGCCCTACCAGGGACTATACTACAAGCCTAAAATCCCAAGGAGACATATGCCTGAATCCTGAAAAGCCAACAACCCTTCCTCTCCACTCCGGTACTCCCGGGTCAGGACCGAGGGATGCGAGACCCAGAATCCCAAACACCTGCTACGAGCCCCGGCCTCCAGGCCCTGAGTCATTACAATGGCTCACCATGGCTGGAGCCTGAGAGAAGGCAGTCACCCTGTACCTGAGAGAAAGAGGTCACAGAACCCGAAACAGCCTCCAGACACTGGGGTCTCAGCTCAGAAACTCCCCGGAAAGTTCCGAGGGATTGGAGACACAGAATGGGAAGTGCCCCGCTCGCCCCGGGCCTCCAGGCCGGGGGCTGCTCGCCCCGGGCCTCCAGGCCGGGGGCTGCTCGCCCCGGGCCTCCAGGCCGGGGGCTGCTCGCCCCGGGCCTCCAGGCCCGGGGCTGCTCGCCCCGGGCCTCCAGGCCCGGGGCTGCTCGCCCCGGGCCTCCAGGCCCGGGGCTGCTCGCCCCGGGCCTCCAGGCCCGGGGCTGCTCGCCCCGGGCCTCCAGGCCCGGGGCTGCTCGCCCCGGGCCTCCAGGCCCGGGGCTGCTCGCCCCGGGCCTCCAGGCCCGGGGCTGCTCGCCCCGGGCCTCCAGGCCCGGGGCTGCTCGCCCCGGGCCTCCAGGCCCGGGGCTGCTCGCCCCGGGCCTCCAGGCCCGGGGCTGCTCGCCCCGGGCCTCCAGGCCCGGGGCTGCTCGCCCCGGGCCTCCAGGCCCGGGGCTGCTCGCCCCGGGCCTCCAGGCCCGGGGCTGCTCGCCCCGGGCCTCCAGGCCCGGGGCTGCTCGCCCCGGGCCTCCAGGCCCGGGGCTGCTCGCCCCGGGCCTCCAGGCCCGGGGCTGCTCGCCCCGGGCCTCCAGGCCCGGGGCTGCTCGCCCCGGGCCTCCAGGCCCGGGGCTGCTCGCCCCGGGCCTCCACGCCCGGGGCTGCTCGCCCCGGGCCTCCACGCCCGGGGCTGCTCGCCCCGGGCCTCCACGCCCGGGGCTGCTCGCCCCGGGCCTCCACGCCCGGGGCTGCTCGCCCCGGGCCTCCACGCCCGGGGCTGCTCGCCCCGGGCCTCCACGCCCGGGGCTGCTCGCCCCGGGCCTCCACGCCCGGGGCTGCTCGCCCCGGGCCTCCACGCCCGGGGCTGCTCGCCCCGGGCCTCCACGCCCGGGGCTGCTCGCCCCGGGCCTCCACGCCCGGGGCTGCTCGCCCCGGGCCTCCACGCCCGGGGCTGCTCGCCCCGGGCCTCCACGCCCGGGGCTGCTCGCCATGGCTCACTATGTCTGAAGCCGTTCCTGTACCTGAGAGAAGGGGTCACACAAACATAAACACCCTCCAGGCCCTGTGTTCCCTGCTCAGAAAATCCTGGGCAAGTTCCGAGGGATCGGATACGCCAAATGGGTTGTGCTCCTGGTCGACCCGAGCCTCCACGCCCGGGGCTCTATATTAACATGGCGCATCAGGGCTGAAGCCTCTCCCTGTCAGTGACAGAAACGGGCCAGTGTTTCCCACACAGGGTCCAGACCTTGGGGTCTCAGCTAAGAAACTTACGGGGAAGAATGGAAAAGTGGGAGACACAGAATTCCAAGCAGCCCTACCAGGGACTAGACTACAAGCCTAAAATCCCAAGGAGACATATGCCTGAATCCTGAAAAGCCAACAACCCTTCCTCTCCACTCCGGTACTCCCGGGTCAGGACCGAGGGATGCGAGACCCAGAATCCCAAACAACTGCTACGAGCCCTGGCCTCCAGGCCCTGAGTCATTACGATGGCTCCCCATGGCTGGAGCCTGAGAGAAGGCAGTCACCCAGTACCTGAGAGAAAGGGGTCACAGAACCCGAAACAGCCTCCAGACACTGGGGTCTCAGCTCAGAAACTCCCCGGAAAGTTCCGAGGGATGGGAGACACAGAATGGGAAGTGCCCCGCTCGCCCCGGGCCTCCACGCCGGGGGCTGCTCGCCCCGGGCCTCCACCCCGGGGGCTGCTCGCCCCGGGCCTCCACGCCCGGGGCTGCTCGCCCCGGGCCTCCACGCCCGGGGCTGCTCGCCCCGGGCCTCCACGCCCGGGGCTGCTCGCCCCGGGCCTCCACGCCCGGGGCTGCTCGCCCCGGGCCTCCACGCCCGGGGCTGCTCGACCCGGGCCTCCACGCCCGGGGCTGCTCGCTATGGCTCCTATGTCTGAAGACGTTCCGGTACCTGAGAGAAGGCGTCACACAAACACAAACACCCTCTAGGCCCTGGGTTCCCTGCTCAGAAACTCCCGGGGAAGTTCTGATGGATAGGATACACCAAATGGATAGTGCTCCTGGTCTACTCGGACCTCCATGCCTGGGGCTCTAACTTACCATGGCTCATCAGGGCTGAAGCCTCTCCCTGTCAGTGAGAGAAACGGGCCAGTGTTTCCCACACAGACTCCAGACCTTGGGGTCTCAGCTAAGAAACTTACTGGGAAGGATGGACAAGTGGGAGTCTCAGAATTCCAAGCAGCCCTTCCAGGGACTATGCAGCAAGCCTAAAATCCCAAGGAGACATATGCCTGAATGCTGAAAAGCCAACAACCCTTCCTCTCAACCCCGAAACTCCGAAACTCCCGGGTCAGGACCGAGGGATGCGAGACCCAGAATCCGAAACACCTGCTACGAGCCCCGGCCTCCTGACCCAGAGGCATTACGATGGCTCACCGTGGCTGGAGCCTGAGAGAAGGCGGTCACCCTGTCCCTGAGAGAAAGGGGCCACAGAACCCGAAACAGGCTCCAGACACTGGGGGCTCAGCTCAGAAACTCCCCGGAATGTTCCGAGGTATTGGAGACACAGAATGGGAAGTGCCCCGCTCGCCCCCAGGCCCGGGGCTGCTCGCCCCGGGCCCCCACCCCCGGGGCTGCCCGCCCCGGGCCTCCACGCCCGGGGCTGCCCGCCCCGGGCCTCCACGCCCGGGGCTGCTCGCCCCGGGCCTCCACGCCCGGGGCTGCTCGCCATGGCTCACTATGACTGAAGCCGTTCCTGTACCTGAGAGAAGGGGTCACACAAACACAAACACCCTCCAGGCCCTGGGTTCCCTGCTCCGAAAATCCCGGGCAAGGTCCGAGGGATCGGATTCCCCAAATGGGTAGTGCTCCTGGTCGACCCGGGCCTCCACGCACGGGGCTCTATCTTACCATGGCGCATCAGGGCTGAAACCTCTCCCTGTCAGTGACAGAAACGGGCCAGTGTTTCCCACACAGAGTCCAGACCTTGGGGTCTCAGCTCAGAAACTTACGGGGAAGGATGGAGAAGTGGGAGACACAGAATTCCAAGCAGCCCTACCAGGGACTATACTACAAGCCTAAAATCCCAAGGAGACATATGCCTGAATCCTGAAAAGCCAACAACCCTTCCTCTCCACTCCGGTACTCCCGGGTCAGGACCGAGGGATGCGAGACCCAGAATCCCAAACACCTGCTACGAGCCCCGGCCTCCAGGCCCTGAGTCATTACGATGGCTCCCCATGGCTGGAGCCTGAGAGAAGGCAGTCACCCAGTACCTGAGAGAAAGGGGTCACAGAACCCGAAACAGACTCCAGACACTGGGGTCTCAGCTCAGAAACTCCCCGGAATGTTCCGAGGGATGGGAGACACAGAATGGGAAGTGCTGCTCGCCCCGGGCCTCCAGGCCCGGGGCTGCTCGCCCCGGGCCTCCACGCCCGGGGCTGCTCGCCCCGGGCCTCCAGGCCCGGGGCTGCTCGCCCCGGGCCTCCACGCCCGGGGCTGCTCGCCCCGGGCCTCCACGCCCGGGGCTGCTCGCCCCGGGCCTCCACGCCCGGGGCTGCTCGCCCCGGGCCTCCACGCCCGGGGCTGCTCGCCCCGGGCCTCCACGCCCGGGGCTGCTCGCCCCGGGCCTCCACGCCCGGGGCTGCTCGCCCCGGGCCTCCACGCCCGGGGCTGCTCGCCCCGGGCCTCCACGCCCGGGGCTGCTCGCCATGGCTCACTATGTCTGAAGCCGTTCCTGTACCTGAGAGAAGGGGTCACACAAACGTAAACACCCTCCAGGCCCTGGGTTCCCTGCTCAGAAAATCCCGGGCAAGTTCCGAGGGATCGGATACGCCAAATGGGTTGTGCTCCTGGTCGACCCGAGCCTCCACGCCCGGGGCTCTATCTTAACATGGCGCATCAGGGCTGAAGCCTCTCCCTGTCAGTGACAGAAACGGGCCAGTGTTTCCCACACAGGGTCCAGACCTTGGGGTCTCAGCTAAGAAACTTACGGGGAAGAATGGAAAAGTGGGAGACACAGAATTCCAAGCAGCCCTACCAGGGACTAGACTACAAGCCTAAAATCCCAAGGAGACATATGCCTGAATCCTGAAAAGCCAACAACCCATCCTCTCCACTCCGGTACACCCGGGTCAGGACCGAGGGATGCGAGACCCAGAATCCCAAACACCTGCTACGAGCCCCTGCCTCCAGGCCCTGAGTCATTACGATGGCTCCCCATGGCTGGAGCCTGAGAGAAGGCAGTCACCCAGTACCTGAGAGAAAGGGGTCACAGAACCCGAAACAGCCTCCAGACACTGGGGTCTCAGCTCAGAAACTCCCCGGAAAGTTCCGAGGGATGGGAGACACAGAATGGGAAGTGCCCCGCTCGCCCCGGGCCTCCACGCCCGGGGCTGCTCGCCCCGGGCCTCCACGCCGGGGGCTGCTCGCCCCGGGCCTCCACGCCGGGGGCTGCTCGCCCCGGGCCTCCACGCCGGGGGCTGCTCGCCCCGGGCCTCCACGCCCGGGGCTGCTCGCCCCGGGCCTCCACGCCCGGGGCTGCTCGCCCCGGGCCTCCACGCCCGGGGCTGCTCGCCCCGGGCCTCCACGCCCGGGGCTGCTCGCCCCGGGCCTCCACGCCCGGGGCTGCTCGCCCCGGGCCTCCACGCCCGGGGCTGCTCGCCCCTGGCCTCCACGCCCGGGGCTGCTGGCCCCGGGCCTCCAGGCCCGGGGCTGCTGGCCCCGGGCCTCCACGCCCGGGGCTGCTGGCCCCGGGCCTCCACGCCCGGGGCTGCTCGCCCCGGGCCTCCACGCCCGGGGCTGCTCGCCCCGGGCCTCCACGCCCGGGGCTGCTCGCCCCGGGCCTCCACGCCCGGGGCTGCTCGCCCCGGGCCTCCACGCCCGGGGCTGCTCGCCCCGGGCCTCCACGCCCGGGGCTGCTCGCCCCGGGCCTCCACGCCCGGGGCTGCTCGCCATGGCTCACTATGTCTGAAGCCGTTCCTGTACCTGAGAGAAGGGGTCACACAAACATAAACACCCTCCAGGCCCTGTGTTCCCTGCTCAGAAAATCCTGGGCAAGTTCCGAGGGATCGGATACGCCAAATGGGTTGTGCTCCTGGTCGACCCGAGCCTCCACGCCCGGGGCTCTATATTAACATGGCGCATCAGGGCTGAAGCCTCTCCCTGTCAGTGACAGAAACGGGCCAGTGTTTCCCACACAGGGTCCAGACCTTGGGGTCTCAGCTAAGAAACTTACGGGGAAGAATGGAAAAGTGGGAGACACAGAATTCCAAGCAGCCCTACCAGGGACTAGACTACAAGCCTAAAATCCCAAGGAGACATATGCCTGAATCCTGAAAAGCCAACAACCCTTCCTCTCCACTCCGGTACTCCCGGGTCAGGACCGAGGGATGCGAGACCCAGAATCCCAAACACCTGCTACGAGCCCTGGCCTCCAGGCCCTGAGTCATTACGATGGCTCCCCATGGCTGGAGCCTGAGAGAAGGCAGTCACCCAGTACCTGAGAGAAAGGGGTCACAGAACCCGAAACAGCCTCCAGACACTGGGGTCTCAGCTCAGAAACTCCCCGGAAAGTTCCGAGGGATGGGAGACACAGAATGGGAAGTGCCCCGCTCGCCCCGGGCCTCCACGCCGGGGGCTGCTCGCCCCGGGCCTCCACGCCGGGGGCTGCTCGCCCCGGGCCTCCAGGACCGGGGCTGCTCGCCCCGGGCCTCCACGCCCGGGGCTGCTCGCCCCGGGCCTCCACGCCCGGGGCTGCTCGCCCCGGGCCTCCACGCCCGGGGCTGCTCGCCCCGGGCCTCCACGCCCGGGGCTGCTCGCCCCGGGCCTCCACGCCCGGGGCTGCTCGCTATGGCTCCTATGTCTGAAGACGTTCCGGTACCTGAGAGAAGGCGTCACACAAACACAAACACCCTCTAGGCCCTGGGTTCCCTGCTCAGAAACTCCCGGGGAAGTTCTGATGGATAGGATACACCAAATGGATAGTGCTCCTGGTCTACTCGGACCTCCATGCCTGGGGCTCTAACTTACCATGGCTCATCAGGGCTGAAGCCTCTCCCTGTCAGTGAGAGAAACGGGCCAGTGTTTCCCACACAGACTCCAGACCTTGGGGTCTCAGCTAAGAAACTTACTGGGAAGGATGGACAAGTGGGAGTCTCAGAATTCCAAGCAGCCCTTCCAGGGACTATGCAGCAAGCCTAAAATCCCAAGGAGACATATGCCTGAATGCTGAAAAGCCAACAACCCTTCCTCTCAACCCCGAAACTCCGAAACTCCCGGGTCAGGACCGAGGGATGCGAGACCCAGAATCCGAAACACCTGCTACGAGCCCCGGCCTCCTGACCCAGAGGCATTACGATGGCTCACCGTGGCTGGAGCCTGAGAGAAGGCGGTCACCCTGTCCCTGAGAGAAAGGGGCCACAGAACCCGAAACAGGCTCCAGACACTGGGGGCTCAGCTCAGAAACTCCCCGGAATGTTCCGAGGTATTGGAGACACAGAATGGGAAGTGCCCCGCTCGCCCCCAGGCCCGGGGCTGCTCGCCCCGGGCCCCCACCCCCGGGGCTGCCCGCCCCGGGCCTCCACGCCCGGGGCTGCCCGCCCCGGGCCTCCACGCCCGGGGCTGCTCGCCCCGGGCCTCCACGCCCGGGGCTGCTCGCCCCGGGCCTCCACGCCCGGGGCTGCTCGCCATGGCTCACTATGACTGAAGCCGTTCCTGTACCTGAGAGAAGGGGTCACACAAACACAAACACCCTCCAGGCCCTGGGTTCCCTGCTCAGAAAATCCCGGGCAAGGTCCGAGGGATCGGATTCCCCAAATGGGTAGTGCTCCTGGTCGACCCGGGCCTCCACGCCCGGGGCTCTATCTTACCATGGCGCATCAGGGCTGAAACCTCTCCCTGTCAGTGACAGAAACGGGCCAGTGTTACCCACACAGAGTCCAGACCTTGGGGTCTCAGCTCAGAAACTTACGGGGAAGGATGGAGAAGTGGGAGACACAGAATTCCAAGCAGCCCTACCAGGGACTATACTACAAGCCTAAAATCCCAAGGAGACATATGCCTGAATCCTGAAAAGCCAACAACCCTTCCTCTCCACTCCGGTACTCCCGGGTCAGGCCGAGGGATGCGAGACCCAGAATCCCAAACACCTGCTACGAGCCCCGGCCTCCAGGCCCTGAGTCATTACGATGGCTCACCATGGCTGGAGCCTGAGAGAAGGCAGTCACCCTGTACCTGAGAGAAAGAGGTCACAGAACCCGAAACAGCCTCCAGACACTGGGGTCTCAGCTCAGAAACTCCCCGGAAAGTTCCGAGGGATTGGAGACACAGAATGGGAAGTGCCCCGCGCCTCCAGGCCCGGGCTGCTCGCCCCGGGCCTCCAGGCCCGGGGCTGCTCGCCCCGGGCCTCCAGGCCCGGGGCTGCTCGCCCCGGGCCTCCAGGCCCGGGGCTGCTCGCCCCGGGCCTCCAGGCCCGGGGCTGCTCGCCCCGGGCCTCCAGGCCCGGGGCTGCTCGCCCCGGGCCTCCAGGCCCGGGGCTGCTCGCCCCGGGCCTCCACGCCGGGGGCTGCTCGCCCCGGGCCTCCACGCCGGGGGCTGCTCGCCCCGGGCCTCCACGCCGGGGGCTGCTCGCCCCGGGCCTCCACGCCGGGGGCTGCTCGCCCCGGGCCTCCACGCCCGGGGCTGCTCGCCCCGGGCCTCCAGGCCCGGGGCTGCTCGCCCGGGCCTCCAGGCCCGGGGCTGCTCGCCCCGGGCCTCCACGCCCGGGGCTGCTGGCCCCGGGCCTCCACGCCCGGGGCTGATGGCCCCGGGCCTCCACGCCCGGGGCTGCTCGCCCCGGGCCTCCACGCCCGGGGCTGCTCGCCCCGGGCCTCCACGCCCGGGGCTGCTCGCCCCGGGCCTCCACGCCCGGGGCTGCTCGCCATGGCTCACTATGTCTGAAGCCGTTCCTGTACCTGAGAGAAGGGGTCACACAAACATAAACACCCTCCAGGCCCTGTGTTCCCTGCTCAGAAAATCCTGGGCAAGTTCCGAGGGATCGGATACGCCAAATGGGTTGTGCTCCTGGTCGACCCGAGCCTCCACGCCCGGGGCTCTATATTAACATGGCGCATCAGGGCTGAAGCCTCTCCCTGTCAGTGACAGAAACGGGCCAGTGTTTCCCACACAGGGTCCAGACCTTGGGGTCTCAGCTAAGAAACTTACGGGGAAGAATGGAAAAGTGGGAGACACAGAATTCCAAGCAGCCCTACCAGGGACTAGACTACAAGCCTAAAATCCCAAGGAGACATATGCCTGAATCCTGAAAAGCCAACAACCCTTCCTCTCCACTCCGGTACTCCCGGGTCAGGACCGAGGGATGCGAGACCCAGAATCCCAAACACCTGCTACGAGCCCCGGCCTCCAGGCCCTGAGTCATTACGATGGCTCCCCATGGCTGGAGCCTGAGAGAAGGCAGTCACCCAGTACCTGAGAGAAAGGGGTCACAGAACCCGAAACAGCCTCCAGACACTGGGGTCTCAGCTCAGAAACTCCCCGGAAAGTTCCGAGGGATGGGAGACACAGAATGGGAAGTGCCCCGCTCGCCCCGGGCCTCCACGCCGGGGGCTGCTCGCCCCGGGCCTCCACGCCGGGGGCTGCTCGCCCCGGGCCTCCAGGACCGGGGCTGCTCGCCCCGGGCCTCCACGCCCGGGGCTGCTCGCCCCGGGCCTCCACGCCCGGGGCTGCTCGCCCCGGGCCTCCACGCCCGGGGCTGCTCGCCCCGGGCCTCCACGCCCGGGGCTGCTCGACCCGGGCCTCCACGCCCGGGGCTGCTCGCTATGGCTCCTATGTCTGAAGACGTTCCGGTACCTGAGAGAAGGCGTCACACAAACACAAACACCCTCTAGGCCCTGGGTTCCCTGCTCAGAAACTCCCGGGGAAGTTCTGATGGATAGGATACACCAAATGGATAGTGCTCCTGGTCTACTCGGACCTCCATGCCTGGGGCTCTAACTTACCATGGCTCATCAGGGCTGAAGCCTCTCCCTGTCAGTGAGAGAAACGGGCCAGTGTTTCCCACACAGACTCCAGACCTTGGGGTCTCAGCTAAGAAACTTACTGGGAAGGATGGACAAGTGGGAGTCTCAGAATTCCAAGCAGCCCTTCCAGGGACTATGCAGCAAGCCTAAAATCCCAAGGAGACATATGCCTGAATGCTGAAAAGCCAACAACCCTTCCTCTCAACCCCGAAACTCCGAAACTCCCGGGTCAGGACCGAGGGATGCGAGACCCAGAATCCGAAACACCTGCTACGAGCCCCGGCCTCCTGACCCAGAGGCATTACGATGGCTCACCGTGGCTGGAGCCTGAGAGAAGGCGGTCACCCTGTCCCTGAGAGAAAGGGGCCACAGAACCCGAAACAGGCTCCAGACACTGGGGGCTCAGCTCAGAAACTCCCCGGAATGTTCCGAGGAATTGGAGACACAGAATGGGAAGTGCCCCGCTCGCCCCCAGGCCCGGGGCTGCTCGCCCCGGGCCCCCACCCCCGGGGCTGCCCGCCCCGGGCCTCCACGCCAGGGGCTGCCCGCCCCGGGCCTCCACGCCCGGGGCTGCTCGCCCCGGGCCTCCACGCCCGGGGCTGCTCGCCCCGGGCCTCCACGCCCGGGGCTGCTCGCCATGGCTCACTATGACTGAAGCCGTTCCTGTACCTGAGAGAAGGGGTCACACAAACACAAACACCCTCCAGGCCCTGGGTTCCCTGCTCAGAAAATCCCGGGCAAGGTCCGAGGGATCGGATTCCCCAAATGGGTAGTGCTCCTGGTCGACCCGGGCCTCCACGCCCGGGGCTCTATCTTACCATGGCGCATCAGGGCTGAAACCTCTCCCTGTCAGTGACAGAAACGGGCCAGTGTTTCCCACACAGAGTCCAGACCTTGGGGTCTCAGCTCAGAAACGTACGGGGAAGGATGGAGAAGTGGGAGACACAGAATTCCAAGCAGCCCTACCAGGGACTATACTACAAGCCTAAAATCCCAAGGAGACATATGCCTGAATCCTGAAAAGCCAACAACCCTTCCTCTCCACTCCGGTACTCCCGGGTCAGGACCGAGGGATGCGAGACCCAGAATCCCAAACACCTGCTACGAGCCCCGGCCTCCAGGCCCTGAGTCATTACGATGGCTCACCATGGCTGGAGCCTGAGAGAAGGCAGTCACCCTGTACCTGAGAGAAAGAGGTCACAGAACCCGAAACAGCCTCCAGACACTGGGGTCTCAGCTCAGAAACTCCCCGGAAAGTTCCGAGGGATTGGAGACACAGAATGGGAAGTGCCCCGCTCGCCCCGGGCCTCCAGGCCCGGGGCTGCTCGCCCCGGGCCTCCAGGCCCGGGGCTGCTCGCCCCGGGCCTCCAGGCCCGGGGCTGCTCGCCCCGGGCCTCCAGGCCCGGGGCTGCTCGCCCCGGGCCTCCAGGCCCGGGGCTGCTCGCCCCGGGCCTCCAGGCCCGGGGCTGCTCGCCCCGGGCCTCCAGGCCCGGGGCTGCTCGCCCCGGGCCTCCAGGCCCGGGGCTGCTCGCCCCGGGCCTCCAGGCCCGGGGCTGCTCGCCCCGGGCCTCCAGGCCCGGGGCTGCTCGCCCCGGGCCTCCAGGCCCGGGGCTGCTCGCCCCGGGCCTCCAGGCCCGGGGCTGCTCGCCCCGGGCCTCCAGGCCCGGGGCTGCTCGCCCCGGGCCTCCAGGCCCGGGGCTGCTCGCCCCGGGCCTCCAGGCCCGGGGCTGCTCGCCCCGGGCCTCCAGGCCCGGGGCTGCTCGCCCCGGGCCTCCAGGCCCGGGGCTGCTCGCCCCGGGCCTCCAGGCCCGGGGCTGCTCGCCCCGGGCCTCCAGGCCCGGGGCTGCTCGCCCCGGGCCTCCAGGCCCGGGGCTGCTCGCCCCGGGCCTCCAGGCCCGGGGCTGCTCGCCCCGGGCCTCCAGGCCCGGGGCTGCTCGCCCCGGGCCTCCAGGCCCGGGGCTGCTCGCCCCGGGCCTCCAGGCCCGGGGCTGCTCGCCCCGGGCCTCCAGGCCCGGGGCTGCTCGCCCCGGGCCTCCAGGCCCGGGGCTGCTCGCCCCGGGCCTCCAGGCCCGGGGCTGCTCGCCCCGGGCCTCCAGGCCCGGGGCTGCTCGCCCCGGGCCTCCAGGCCCGGGGCTGCTCGCCCCGGGCCTCCAGGCCCGGGGCTGCTCGCCCCGGGCCTCCAGGCCCGGGGCTGCTCGCCCCGGGCCTCCAGGCCCGGGGCTGCTCGCCCCGGGCCTCGAGGCCCGGGGCTGCTCGCCCCGGGCCTCGAGGCCCGGGGCTGCTCGCCCCGGGCCTCGAGGCCCGGGGCTGCTCGCCCCGGGCCTCGAGGCCCGGGGCTGCTCGCCCCGGGCCTCGAGGCCCGGGGCTGCTCGCCCCGGGCCTCCAGGCCCGGGGCTGCTCGCCCCGGGCCTCGAGGCCCGGGGCTGCTCGCCCCGGGCCTCGAGGCCCGGGGCTGCTCGCCCCGGGCCTCGAGGCCCGGGGCTGCTCGCCCCGGGCCTCGAGGCCCGGGGCTGCTCGCCCCGGGCCTCGAGGCCCGGGGCTGCTCGCCCCGGGCCTCGAGGCCCGGGGCTGCTCGCCCCGGGCCTCCAGGCCCGGGGCTGCTCGCCCCGGGCCTCCAGGCCCGGGGCTGCTCGCCCCGGGCCTCCAGGCCCGGGGCTGCTCGCCCCGGGCCTCCAGGCCCGGGGCTGCTCGCCCCGGGCCTCCAGGCCCGGGGCTGCTCGCCCCGGGCCTCCAGGCCCGGGGCTGCTCGCCCCGGGCCTCCAGGCCCGGGGCTGCTCGCCCCGGGCCTCCAGGCCCGGGGCTGCTCGCCCCGGGCCTCCAGGCCCGGGGCTGCTCGCCCCGGGCCTCCAGGCCCGGGGCTGCTCGCCCCGGGCCTCCAGGCCCGGGGCTGCTCGCCCCGGGCCTCCAGGCCCGGGGCTGCTCGCCCCGGGCCTCCAGGCCCGGGGCTGCTCGCCCCGGGCCTCCAGGCCCGGGGCTGCTCGCCCCGGGCCTCCAGGCCCGGGGCTGCTCGCCCCGGGCCTCCAGGCCCGGGGCTGCTCGCCCCGGGCCTCCAGGCCCGGGGCTGCTCGCCCCGGGCCTCCAGGCCCGGGGCTGCTCGCCCCGGGCCTCCAGGCCCGGGGCTGCTCGCCCCGGGCCTCCAGGCCCGGGGCTGCTCGCCCCGGGCCTCCAGGCCCGGGGCTGCTCGCCCCGGGCCTCCAGGCCCGGGGCTGCTCGCCCCGGGCCTCCAGGCCCGGGGCTGCTCGCCCCGGGCCTCCAGGCCCGGGGCTGCTCGCCCCGGGCCTCCAGGCCCGGGGCTGCTCGCCCCGGGCCTCCAGGCCCGGGGCTGCTCGCCCCGGGCCTCCAGGCCCGGGGCTGCTCGCCCCGGGCCTCCAGGCCCGGGGCTGCTCGCCCCGGGCCTCCAGGCCCGGGGCTGCTCGCCCCGGGCCTCCAGGCCCGGGGCTGCTCGCCCCGGGCCTCCAGGCCCGGGGCTGCTCGCCCCGGGCCTCCAGGCCCGGGGCTGCTCGCCCCGGGCCTCCAGGCCCGGGGCTGCTCGCCCCGGGCCTCCAGGCCCGGGGCTGCTCGCCCCGGGCCTCCAGGCCCGGGGCTGCTCGCCCCGGGCCTCCAGGCCCGGGGCTGCTCGCCCCGGGCCTCCAGGCCCGGGGCTGCTCGCCCCGGGCCTCCAGGCCCGGGGCTGCTCGCCCCGGGCCTCCAGGCCCGGGGCTGCTCGCCCCGGGCCTCCAGGCCCGGGGCTGCTCGCCCCGGGCCTCCAGGCCCGGGGCTGCTCGCCCCGGGCCTCCAGGCCCGGGGCTGCTCGCCCCGGGCCTCCAGGCCCGGGGCTGCTCGCCCCGGGCCTCCAGGCCCGGGGCTGCTCGCCCCGGGCCTCCAGGCCCGGGGCTGCTCGCCCCGGGCCTCCAGGCCCGGGGCTGCTCGCCCCGGGCCTCCAGGCCCGGGGCTGCTCGCCCCGGGCCTCCAGGCCCGGGGCTGCTCGCCCCGGGCCTCCAGGCCCGGGGCTGCTCGCCCCGGGCCTCCAGGCCCGGGGCTGCTCGCCCCGGGCCTCCAGGCCCGGGGCTGCTCGCCCCGGGCCTCCAGGCCCGGGGCTGCTCGCCCCGGGCCTCCAGGCCCGGGGCTGCTCGCCCCGGGCCTCCAGGCCCGGGGCTGCTCGCCCCGGGCCTCCAGGCCCGGGGCTGCTCGCCCCGGGCCTCCAGGCCCGGGGCTGCTCGCCCCGGGCCTCCAGGCCCGGGGCTGCTCGCCCCGGGCCTCCAGGCCCGGGGCTGCTCGCCCCGGGCCTCCAGGCCCGGGGCTGCTCGCCCCGGGCCTCCAGGCCCGGGGCTGCTCGCCCCGGGCCTCCAGGCCCGGGGCTGCTCGCCCCGGGCCTCCAGGCCCGGGGCTGCTCGCCCCGGGCCTCCAGGCCCGGGGCTGCTCGCCCCGGGCCTCCAGGCCCGGGGCTGCTCGCCCCGGGCCTCCAGGCCCGGGGCTGCTCGCCCCGGGCCTCCAGGCCCGGGGCTGCTCGCCCCGGGCCTCCAGGCCCGGGGCTGCTCGCCCCGGGCCTCCAGGCCCGGGGCTGCTCGCCCCGGGCCTCCAGGCCCGGGGCTGCTCGCCCCGGGCCTCCAGGCCCGGGGCTGCTCGCCCCGGGCCTCCAGGCCCGGGGCTGCTCGCCCCGGGCCTCCAGGCCCGGGGCTGCTCGCCCCGGGCCTCCACGCCCGGGGCTGCTCGCCCCGGGCCTCCAGGCCCGGGGCTGCTCGCCCCGGGCCTCCAGGCCCGGGGCTGCTCGCCCCGGGCCTCCACGCCCGGGGCTGCTCGCCCCGGGCCTCCAGGCCCGGGGCTGCTCGCCCCGGGCCTCCAGGCCCGGGGCTGCTCGCCCCGGGCCTCCACGCCCGGGGCTGCTCGCCCCGGGCCTCCAGGCCCGGGGCTGCTCGCCCCGGGCCTCCAGGCCCGGGGCTGCTCGCCCCGGGCCTCCACGCCCGGGGCTGCTCGCCCCGGGCCTCCACGCCCGGGGCTGCTCGCCCCGGGCCTCCACGCCCGGGGCTGCTCGCCCCGGGCCTCCACGCCCGGGGCTGCTCGCCCCGGGCCTCCACGCCCGGGGCTGCTCGCCATGGCTCACTATGTCTGAAGCCGTTCCTGTACCTGAGAGAAGGGGTCACACAAACATAAACACCCTCCAGGCCCTGTGTTCCCTGCTCAGAAAATCCTGGGCAAGTTCCGAGGGATCGGATACGCCAAATGGGTTGTGCTCCTGGTCGACCCGAGCCTCCAAGCCCGGGGCTCTATATTAACATGGCGCATCAGGGCTGAAGCCTCTCCCTGTCAGTGACAGAAACGGGCCAGTGTTTCCCACACAGGGTCCAGACCTTGGGGTCTCAGCTAAGAAACTTACGGGGAAGAATGGAAAAGTGGGAGACACAGAATTCCAAGCAGCCCTACCAGGGACTAGACTACAAGCCTAAAATCCCAAGGAGACATATGCCTGAATCCTGAAAAGCCAACAACCCTTCCTCTCCACTCCGGTACTCCCGGGTCAGGACCGAGGGATGCGAGACCCAGAATCCCAAACACCTGCTACGAGCCCCGGCCTCCAGGCCCTGAGTCATTACGATGGCTCCCCATGGCTGGAGCCTGAGAGAAGGCAGTCACCCAGTACCTGAGAGAAAGGGGTCACAGAACCCGAAACAGCCTCCAGACACTGGGGTCTCAGCTCAGAAACTCCCCGGAAAGTTCCTAGGGATGGGAGACACAGAATGGGAAGTGCCCCGCTCGCCCCGGGCCTCCACGCCGGGGGCTGCTCGCCCCGGGCCTACACGCCGGGGGCTGCTCGCCCCGGGCCTCCAGGACCGGGGCTGCTCGCCCCGGTCCTCCACGCCCGGGGCTGCTCGCCCCGGGCCTCCACGCCCGGGGCTGCTCGCCCCGGGCCTCCACGCCCGGGGCTGCTCGCCCCGGGCCTCCACGCCCGGGGCTGCTCGCTATGGCTCCTATGTCTGAAGACGTTCCGGTACCTGAGAGAAGGCGTCACACAAACACAAACACCCTCTAGGCCCTGGGTTCCCTGCTCAGAAACTCCCGGGGAAGTTCTGATGGATAGGATACACCAAATGGATAGTGCTCCTGGTCTACTCGGACCTCCATGCCTGGGGCTCTAACTTACCATGGCTCATCAGGGCTGAAGCCTCTCCCTGTCAGTGAGAGAAACGGGCCAGTGTTTCCCACACAGACTCCAGACCTTGGGGTCTCAGCTAAGAAACTTACTGGGAAGGATGGACAAGTGGGAGTCTCAGAATTCCAAGCAGCCCTTCCAGGGACTATGCAGCAAGCCTAAAATCCCAAGGAGACATATGCCTGAATGCTGAAAAGCCAACAACCCTTCCTCTCAACCCCGAAACTCCGAAACTCCCGGGTCAGGACCGAGGGATGCGAGACCCAGAATCCGAAACACCTGCTACGAGCCCCGGCCTCCTGACCCAGAGGCATTACGATGGCTCACCGTGGCTGGAGCCTGAGAGAAGGCGGTCACCCTGTCCCTGAGAGAAAGGGGCCACAGAACCCGAAACAGGCTCCAGACACTGGGGGCTCAGCTCAGAAACTCCCCGGAATGTTCCGAGGTATTGGAGACACAGAATGGGAAGTGCCCCGCTCGCCCCCAGGCCCGGGGCTGCTCGCCCCGGGCCCCCACCCCCGGGGCTGCCCGCCCCGGGCCTCCACGCCCGGGGCTGCCCGCCCCGGGCCTCCACGCCCGGGGCTGCTCGCCCCGGGCCTCCACGCCCGGGGCTGCTCGCCCCGGGCCTCCACGCCCGGGGCTGCTCGCCATGGCTCACTATGACTGAAGCCGTTCCTGTACCTGAGAGAAGGGGTCACACAAACACAAACACCCTCCAGGCCCTGGGTTCCCTGCTCAGAAAATCCCGGGCAAGGTCCGAGGGATCGGATTCCCCAAATGGGTAGTGCTCCTGGTCGACCCGGGCCTCCACGCCCGGGGCTCTATCTTACCATGGCGCATCAGGGCTGAAACCTCTCCCTGTCAGTGACAGAAACGGGCCAGTGTTTCCCACACAGAGTCCAGACCTTGGGGTCTCAGCTCAGAAACTTACGGGGAAGGATGGAGAAGTGGGAGACACAGAATTCCAAGCAGCCCTACCAGGGACTATACTACAAGCCTAAAATCCCAAGGAGACATATGCCTGAATCCTGAAAAGCCAACAACCCTTCCTCTCCACTCCGGTACTCCCAGGTCAGGACCGAGGGATGCGAGACCCAGAATCCCAAACACCTGCTACGAGCCCCGGCCTCCAGGCCCTGAGTCATTACGATGGCTCACCATGGCTGGAGCCTGAGAGAAGGCAGTCACCCTGTACCTGAGAGAAAGAGGTCACAGAACCCGAAACAGCCTCCAGACACTGGGGTCTCAGCTCAGAAACTCCCCGGAAAGTTCCGAGGGATTGGAGACACAGAATGGGAAGTGCCCCGCTCGCCCCGGGCCTCCAGGCCCGGGGCTGCTCGCCCCGGGCCTCCAGGCCCGGGGCTGCTCGCCCCGGGCCTCCAGGCCCGGGGCTGCTCGCCCCGGGCCTCCAGGCCCGGGGCTGCTCGCCCCGGGCCTCCAGGCCCGGGGCTGCTCGCCCCGGGCCTCCAGGCCCGGGGCTGCTCGCCCCGGGCCTCCAGGCCCGGGGCTGCTCGCCCCGGGCCTCCAGGCCCGGGGCTGCTCGCCCCGGGCCTCCAGGCCCGGGGCTGCTCGCCCCGGGCCTCCAGGCCCGGGGCTGCTCGCCCCGGGCCTCCAGGCCCGGGGCTGCTCGCCCCGGGCCTCCAGGCCCGGGGCTGCTCGCCCCGGGCCTCCAGGCCCGGGGCTGCTCGCCCCGGGCCTCCAGGCCCGGGGCTGCTCGCCCCGGGCCTCCAGGCCCGGGGCTGCTCGCCCCGGGCCTCCAGGCCCGGGGCTGCTCGCCCCGGGCCTCCAGGCCCGGGGCTGCTCGCCCCGGGCCTCCAGGCCCGGGGCTGCTCGCCCCGGGCCTCCAGGCCCGGGGCTGCTCGCCCCGGGCCTCCAGGCCCGGGGCTGCTCGCCCCGGGCCTCCAGGCCCGGGGCTGCTCGCCCCGGGCCTCCAGGCCCGGGGCTGCTCGCCCCGGGCCTCCAGGCCCGGGGCTGCTCGCCCCGGGCCTCCAGGCCCGGGGCTGCTCGCCCCGGGCCTCCAGGCCCGGGGCTGCTCGCCCCGGGCCTCCAGGCCCGGGGCTGCTCGCCCCGGGCCTCCAGGCCCGGGGCTGCTCGCCCCGGGCCTCCAGGCCCGGGGCTGCTCGCCCCGGGCCTCCAGGCCCGGGGCTGCTCGCCCCGGGCCTCCAGGCCCGGGGCTGCTCGCCCCGGGCCTCCAGGCCCGGGGCTGCTCGCCCCGGGCCTCCAGGCCCGGGGCTGCTCGCCCCGGGCCTCCAGGCCCGGGGCTGCTCGCCCCGGGCCTCCAGGCCCGGGGCTGCTCGCCCCGGGCCTCCAGGCCCGGGGCTGCTCGCCCCGGGCCTCCAGGCCCGGGGCTGCTCGCCCCGGGCCTCCAGGCCCGGGGCTGCTCGCCCCGGGCCTCCACGCCCGGGGCTGCTCGCCCCGGGCCTCCACGCCCGGGGCTGCTCGCCCCGGGCCTCCACGCCCGGGGCTGCTCGCCCCGGGCCTCCACGCCCCGGGCCTCCACGCCCGGGGCTGCTCGCCCCGGGCCTCCACGCCCGGGGCTGCTCGCCCCGGGCCTCCACGCCCGGGGCTGCTCGCCCCGGGCCTCCACGCCCGGGGCTGCTCGCCCCGGGCCTCCACGCCCGGGGCTGCTCGCCATGGCTCACTATGTCTGAAGCCGTTCCTGTACCTGAGAGAAGGGGTCACACAAACATAAACACCCTCCAGGCCCTGTGTTCCCTGCTCAGAAAATCCTGGGCAAGTTCCGAGGGATCGGATACGCCAAATGGGTTGTGCTCCTGGTCGACCCGAGCCTCCAAGCCCGGGGCTCTATATTAACATGGCGCATCAGGGCTGAAGCCTCTCCCTGTCAGTGACAGAAACGGGCCAGTGTTTCCCACACAGGGTCCAGACCTTGGGGTCTCAGCTAAGAAACTTACGGGGAAGAATGGAAAAGTGGGAGACACAGAATTCCAAGCAGCCCTACCAGGGACTAGACTACAAGCCTAAAATCCCAAGGAGACATATGCCTGAATCCTGAAAAGCCAACAACCCTTCCTCTCCACTCCGGTACTCCCGGGTCAGGACCGAGGGATGCGAGACCCAGAATCCCAAACACCTGCTACGAGCCCCGGCCTCCAGGCCCTGAGTCATTACGATGGCTCCCCATGGCTGGAGCCTGAGAGAAGGCAGTCACCCTGTACCTGAGAGAAAGGGGTCACAGAACCCGAAACAGCCTCCAGACACTGGGGTCTCAGCTCAGAAACTCCCCGGAAAGTTCCTAGGGATGGGAGACACAGAATGGGAAGTGCCCCGCTCGCCCCGGGCCTCCACGCCGGGGGCTGCTCGCCCCGGGCCTCCACGCCGGGGGCTGCTCGCCCCGGGCCTCCAGGCCCGGGGCTGCTCGCCCCGGGCCTCCAGGCCCGGGGCTGCTCGCCCCGGGCCTCCAGGCCCGGGGCTGCTCGCCCCGGGCCTCCAGGCCCGGGGCTGCTCGCCCCGGGCCTCCAGGCCCGGGGCTGCTCGCCCCGGGCCTCCAGGCCCGGGGCTGCTCGCCCCGGGCCTCCAGGCCCGGGGCTGCTCGCCCCGGGCCTCCAGGCCCGGGGCTGCTCGCCCCGGGCCTCCAGGCCCGGGGCTGCTCGCCCCGGGCCTCCAGGCCCGGGGCTGCTCGCCCCGGGCCTCCAGGCCCGGGGCTGCTCGCCCCGGGCCTCCAGGCCCGGGGCTGCTCGCCCCGGGCCTCCAGGCCCGGGGCTGCTCGCCCCGGGCCTCCAGGCCCGGGGCTGCTCGCCCCGGGCCTCCAGGCCCGGGGCTGCTCGCCCCGGGCCTCCAGGCCCGGGGCTGCTCGCCCCGGGCCTCCAGGCCCGGGGCTGCTCGCCCCGGGCCTCCAGGCCCGGGGCTGCTGGCCCCGGGCCTCCAGGCCCGGGGCTGCTGGCCCCGGGCCTCCAGGCCCGGGGCTGCTGGCCCCGGGCCTCCAGGCCCGGGGCTGCTGGCCCCGGGCCTCCAGGCCCGGGGCTGCTGGCCCCGGGCCTCCACGCCCGGGGCTGCTGGCCCCGGGCCTCCACGCCCGGGGCTGCTCGCCCCGGGCCTCCACGCCCGGGGCTGCTCGCCCCGGGCCTCCACGCCCGGGGCTGCTCGCCCCGGGCCTCCACGCCCGGGGCTGCTCGCCCCGGGCCTCCACGCCCCGGGCCTCCACGCCCGGGGCTGCTCGCCCCGGGCCTCCACGCCCGGGGCTGCTCGCCCCGGGCCTCCACGCCCGGGGCTGCTCGCCCCGGGCCTCCACGCCCGGGGCTGCTCGCCCCGGGCCTCCACGCCCGGGGCTGCTCGCCATGGCTCACTATGTCTGAAGCCGTTCCTGTACCTGAGAGAAGGGGTCACACAAACATAAACACCCTCCAGGCCCTGTGTTCCCTGCTCAGAAAATCCTGGGCAAGTTCCGAGGGATCGGATACGCCAAATGGGTTGTGCTCCTGGTCGACCCGAGCCTCCAAGCCCGGGGCTCTATATTAACATGGCGCATCAGGGCTGAAGCCTCTCCCTGTCAGTGACAGAAACGGGCCAGTGTTTCCCACACAGGGTCCAGACCTTGGGGTCTCAGCTAAGAAACTTACGGGGAAGAATGGAAAAGTGGGAGACACAGAATTCCAAGCAGCCCTACCAGGGACTAGACTACAAGCCTAAAATCCCAAGGAGACATATGCCTGAATCCTGAAAAGCCAACAACCCTTCCTCTCCACTCCGGTACTCCCGGGTCAGGACCGAGGGATGCGAGACCCAGAATCCCAAACACCTGCTACGAGCCCCGGCCTCCAGGCCCTGAGTCATTACGATGGCTCCCCATGGCTGGAGCCTGAGAGAAGGCAGTCACCCTGTACCTGAGAGAAAGGGGTCACAGAACCCGAAACAGCCTCCAGACACTGGGGTCTCAGCTCAGAAACTCCCCGGAAAGTTCCTAGGGATGGGAGACACAGAATGGGAAGTGCCCCGCTCGCCCCGGGCCTCCACGCCGGGGGCTGCTCGCCCCGGGCCTCCACGCCGGGGGCTGCTCGCCCCGGGCCTCCAGGCCCGGGGCTGCTCGCCCCGGGCCTCCAGGCCCGGGGCTGCTCGCCCCGGGCCTCCAGGCCCGGGGCTGCTCGCCCCGGGCCTCCAGGCCCGGGGCTGCTCGCCCCGGGCCTCCAGGCCCGGGGCTGCTCGCCCCGGGCCTCCAGGCCCGGGGCTGCTCGCCCCGGGCCTCCAGGCCCGGGGCTGCTCGCCCCGGGCCTCCAGGCCCGGGGCTGCTCGCCCCGGGCCTCCAGGCCCGGGGCTGCTCGCCCCGGGCCTCCAGGCCCGGGGCTGCTCGCCCCGGGCCTCCAGGCCCGGGGCTGCTCGCCCCGGGCCTCCAGGCCCGGGGCTGCTCGCCCCGGGCCTCCAGGCCCGGGGCTGCTCGCCCCGGGCCTCCAGGCCCGGGGCTGCTCGCCCCGGGCCTCCAGGCCCGGGGCTGCTCGCCCCGGGCCTCCAGGCCCGGGGCTGCTCGCCCCGGGCCTCCAGGCCCGGGGCTGCTCGCCCCGGGCCTCCAGGCCCGGGGCTGCTCGCCCCGGGCCTCCAGGCCCGGGGCTGCTCGCCCCGGGCCTCCAGGCCCGGGGCTGCTCGCCCCGGGCCTCCAGGCCCGGGGCTGCTCGCCCCGGGCCTCCAGGCCCGGGGCTGCTCGCCCCGGGCCTCCAGGCCCGGGGCTGCTCGCCCCGGGCCTCCAGGCCCGGGGCTGCTCGCCCCGGGCCTCCAGGCCCGGGGCTGCTCGCCCCGGGCCTCCAGGCCCGGGGCTGCTCGCCCCGGGCCTCCAGGCCCGGGGCTGCTCGCCCCGGGCCTCCAGGCCCGGGGCTGCTCGCCCCGGGCCTCCAGGCCCGGGGCTGCTCGCCCCGGGCCTCCAGGCCCGGGGCTGCTCGCCCCGGGCCTCCAGGCCCGGGGCTGCTCGCCCCGGGCCTCCAGGCCCGGGGCTGCTCGCCCCGGGCCTCCAGGCCCGGGGCTGCTCGCCCCGGGCCTCCAGGCCCGGGGCTGCTCGCCCCGGGCCTCCAGGCCCGGGGCTGCTGGCCCCGGGCCTCCAGGCCCGGGGCTGCTGGCCCCGGGCCTCCAGGCCCGGGGCTGCTGGCCCCGGGCCTCCACGCCCGGGGCTGCTGGCCCCGGGCCTCCACGCCCGGGGCTGCTCGCCCCGGGCCTCCACGCCCGGGGCTGCTCGCCCCGGGCCTCCACGCCCGGGGCTGCTCGCCCCGGGCCTCCACGCCCGGGGCTGCTCGCCCCGGGCCTCCACGCCCCGGGCCTCCACGCCCGGGGCTGCTCGCCCCGGGCCTCCACGCCCGGGGCTGCTCGCCCCGGGCCTCCACGCCCGGGGCTGCTCGCCCCGGGCCTCCACGCCCGGGGCTGCTCGCCCCGGGCCTCCACGCCCGGGGCTGCTCGCCATGGCTCACTATGTCTGAAGCCGTTCCTGTACCTGAGAGAAGGGGTCACACAAACATAAACACCCTCCAGGCCCTGTGTTCCCTGCTCAGAAAATCCTGGGCAAGTTCCGAGGGATCGGATACGCCAAATGGGTTGTGCTCCTGGTCGACCCGAGCCTCCAAGCCCGGGGCTCTATATTAACATGGCGCATCAGGGCTGAAGCCTCTCCCTGTCAGTGACAGAAACGGGCCAGTGTTTCCCACACAGGGTCCAGACCTTGGGGTCTCAGCTAAGAAACTTACGGGGAAGAATGGAAAAGTGGGAGACACAGAATTCCAAGCAGCCCTACCAGGGACTAGACTACAAGCCTAAAATCCCAAGGAGACATATGCCTGAATCCTGAAAAGCCAACAACCCTTCCTCTCCACTCCGGTACTCCCGGGTCAGGACCGAGGGATGCGAGACCCAGAATCCCAAACACCTGCTACGAGCCCCGGCCTCCAGGCCCTGAGTCATTACGATGGCTCCCCATGGCTGGAGCCTGAGAGAAGGCAGTCACCCTGTACCTGAGAGAAAGGGGTCACAGAACCCGAAACAGCCTCCAGACACTGGGGTCTCAGCTCAGAAACTCCCCGGAAAGTTCCTAGGGATGGGAGACACAGAATGGGAAGTGCCCCGCTCGCCCCGGGCCTCCAGGCCCGGGGCTGCTCGCCCCGGGCCTCCAGGCCCGGGGCTGCTCGCCCCGGGCCTCCAGGCCCGGGGCTGCTCGCCCCGGGCCTCCAGGCCCGGGGCTGCTCGCCCCGGGCCTCCAGGCCCGGGGCTGCTCGCCCCGGGCCTCCAGGCCCGGGGCTGCTCGCCCCGGGCCTCCAGGCCCGGGGCTGCTCGCCCCGGGCCTCCAGGCCCGGGGCTGCTCGCCCCGGGCCTCCAGGCCCGGGGCTGCTCGCCCCGGGCCTCCAGGCCCGGGGCTGCTCGCCCCGGGCCTCCAGGCCCGGGGCTGCTCGCCCCGGGCCTCCAGGCCCGGGGCTGCTCGCCCCGGGCCTCCAGGCCCGGGGCTGCTCGCCCCGGGCCTCCAGGCCCGGGGCTGCTCGCCCCGGGCCTCCAGGCCCGGGGCTGCTCGCCCCGGGCCTCCAGGCCCGGGGCTGCTCGCCCCGGGCCTCCAGGCCCGGGGCTGCTCGCCCCGGGCCTCCAGGCCCGGGGCTGCTCGCCCCGGGCCTCCAGGCCCGGGGCTGCTCGCCCCGGGCCTCCAGGCCCGGGGCTGCTCGCCCCGGGCCTCCAGGCCCGGGGCTGCTCGCCCCGGGCCTCCAGGCCCGGGGCTGCTCGCCCCGGGCCTCCAGGCCCGGGGCTGCTCGCCCCGGGCCTCCAGGCCCGGGGCTGCTCGCCCCGGGCCTCCAGGCCCGGGGCTGCTCGCCCCGGGCCTCCAGGCCCGGGGCTGCTCGCCCCGGGCCTCCAGGCCCGGGGCTGCTCGCCCCGGGCCTCCACGCCCGGGGCTGCTCGCCCCGGGCCTCCAGGCCCGGGGCTGCTCGCCCCGGGCCTCCAGGCCCGGGGCTGCTCGCCCCGGGCCTCCAGGCCCGGGGCTGCTCGCCCCGGGCCTCCAGGCCCGGGGCTGCTCGCCCCGGGCCTCCAGGCCCGGGGCTGCTCGCCCCGGGCCTCCAGGCCCGGGGCTGCTCGCCCCGGGCCTCCAGGCCCGGGGCTGCTCGCCCCGGGCCTCCAGGCCCGGGGCTGCTCGCCCCGGGCCTCCAGGCCCGGGGCTGCTCGCCCCGGGCCTCCAGGCCCGGAGCTACTCGCCATGGCTCACTATGACTGAAGCCGTTCCTGTACCTGAGAGAAGGGGTCACACAAACACAAACACCCTTCAGGCCCTGGGTTCCCTGCTCAGAAAATCCCGGGCAAGTTTCGAGGGATCTGATACGCCAAATGGGTTGTGCTCCTGGTCGACCCGGGCCTCCACGCCCGGGGCTCTATCTTACCATGTCGCATCAGGGCTGAAGCCTCTCCTTGACAGTGACAGATACGGGCCAGTGTTTCCCACACAGAGTCCAGACCTTGGCGTCTCAGCTAAGAAACTTACGGGGAATAATGGAGAAGTGGGAGACACAGAATTCAAGCAGCCCTACCAGGGACTATACTACAAGCCTAAAATCCCAAGGAGACATATGCCTGAATCCTGAAAAGCCAACAACCCATCCTCTCCACTCCGGTACTCCCAGGTCAGGACCGAGGGATGCGAGACCCAGAATCCCAAACACTTGCTACGAGCCCCGGCCTCCAGGCCCTGAGTCATTACGATGGCTCACCATGGCTGGAGCCTGAGAGAAGGCACTCACCCTGTACCAGAGAGAAAGTGGTCACAGAACCCGAAACAGACTCCAGTCACTGGGGTCTCAGCTCAGAAACTCCCCGGAAAGTTCCGAGGGATTGGAGACACAGAATGGGAAGTGCCCCGCTCGCCCCGGGCCTCCACGCCCGGGGCTACTCGCCATGGCTCACGAGGACTGAAGCCATTCCTGTACCTGAGAGAAGGGGTCACACAAACACAAACACCCTCCAGACCCTGGGTTCCCTGCTCAGAAAATCCCGGGCAAGTTCCGAGGGATCGGATATGCCAAATGCGTAGTGCTCCTGGTCGACCCGGGCCTCCACGCCCGGGGCTCTATCTTACCATGGCGCATCAGGGCTGAAGCCTCTCCCTGTCAGTGACAGAAACGGGCCAGTGTTTCCCACACAGAGTCCAGACCTTGGGGTCTCAGCTAAGAAACTTACGGGGAATAATGTAGAAGTGGGAGACACAGAATTCCAAGTAGCCCTACCAGGGACTATACTACAAGCCTAAAATCCCAAGGAGACATATGCCTGAATCCTGAAAAGCCAACAACCCATCCTCCCCACTCCGGTACTCCCGGGTCAGGACCGAGGGATGCGAAACCCAGAATCCCAAACACCTGCTACGAGCCCCGGCCTCCAGGCCCTGAGTTATTACGATGGCTCACCATGGCTGGAGCCTGAGAGAAGGCAGTCACCCTGTACCTGAGAGAAAGGGGTCACAGAACCCGAAACAGCCTCCAGACACTGGGGTCTCAGCTCAGAAACTCCCCGGAAAGTTCCGAGGGATTGGAGACACAGAATGGGAAGTGCCCCGCTCGCCCCCGGGCCCGGGGCTGCTCGGCCCGGGCCCCCGGGCCCGGGGCTGCTCGCCCCGGGCCTCCACGCCCGGGGCTGCTCGCCATGGCTCACTATGCCTGAAGCCGTTCCTGTACCTGAGAGAAGGGGTCACACAAACACAAACACCCTCCAGGCCCTGGGTTCCCTGCTCAGAAAATCCCGGGCAAGTTCCGAGGGATCGGATACGCCAAATGGGTTGTGCTCCTGGTCGACCCGCGCCTCCACGCCCGGGGCTCTATCTTACCATGTCCCATCAGGGCTGAATCCTCTCCTTGTCAGTGACAGATACGGGCCAGTGTTTCCCACACAGAGTCCAGACTTTGGCGTCTCAGCTAAGAAACTTACGGGGAATAATGGAGAAGTGGGAGACACAGAATTCCAAGCAGCCCTACCAGGGACTATACTACAAGCCTAAAATCCCAAGGAGACATATGCCTGAATCCTGAAAAGCCAACAACCCATCCTCTCCACTCCGGTACTCCCAGGTCAGGACCGAGGGATGCGAGACCCAGAATCCCAAACACCTGCTACGAACCCCGGCCTCCAGGCCCTGAGTCATTTCGATGGCTCACCATGGCTGGAGCCTGAGAGAAGGCACTCACCCTGTACCAGAGAGAAAGGGGTCACAGAACCCGAAACAGACTCCAGACACTGGGGTCTCAGCTCAGAAACTCCCCGGAAAGTTCCGAGGGATTGGAGACACAGAATGGGAATTGCCCCGCTCGCCCCGGGCCTCCACGCCCGGGGCTGCTCGCCCCGGGCCTCCACGCCCGGGGCTGCTCGCCCCGGGCCTCCACGCCCGGGGCTGCTCGCCCCGGGCCTCCACGCCCGGGGCTGCTCGCCCCGGGCCTCCACGCCCGGGGCTGCTCGCCCCGGGCCTCCACGCCCGGGGCTGCTCGCCCCGGGCCTCCACGCCCGGGGCTGCTCGCCCCGGGCCTCCACGCCCGGGGCTGCTCGCCCCGGGCCTCCACGCCCGGGGCTGCTCGCCCCGGGCCTCCACGCCCGGGGCTGCTCGCCCCGGCCTCCACGCCCGGGGCTGCTCGCCATGGCTCACTATGCCTGAAGCCGTTCCTGTACCTGAGAGAAGGTGTCACACAAACACAAACACCCTCCAGGCCCTGGGTTCCCTGCTCAGAAAATCCCGGGCAAGTTCCGAGGGATCGGATACGCCAAATGGGTTGTGCTCCTGGTCGACCCGGGCCTCCACGCCCGGGGCTCTATCTTACCATGTCCCATCAGGGCTAAAGCCTCTCCTTGTCAGTGACAGATACGGGCCAGTGTTTCCCACACAGAGTCCAGACCTTGGCGTCTCAGCTAAGAAACTTACGGGGAATAATGGAGAAGTGGGAGACACAGAATTCCAAGCAGCCCTACCAGGGACTATACTACAAGCCTAAAATCCCAAGGAGACATATGGCTGAATCCTGAAAAGCCAACAACCCATCCTCTCCACTCCGGTACTCCCAGGTCAGGACCGAGGGATGCGAGACCCAGAATCCCAAACACCTGCTACGAGCGCCGGCCTCCAGGCCCTGAGTCATTACGATGGCTCACCATGGCTGGAGCCTGAGAGAAGGCACTCACCCTGTACCAGAGAGAAAGGGGTCACAGAACCCGAAACAGCCTCCAGACACTGGGGTCTCAGCTCAGAAACTGCCCGGAAAGTTCCGAGGGATTGGAGACACAGAATGGGAAGTGCCCCGCGCCTCCAGGCCCGGGGCTGCTCGCCCCGGGCCTCCACGCCCGGGGCTGCTCGCCCCGGGCCTCCACGCCCGGGGCTGCTCGCCCCGGGCCTCCACGCCCGGGGCTGCTCGCCCCGGGCCTCCACGCCCGGGGCTGCTCGCCCCGGGCCTCCACGCCCGGGGCTGCTCGCCCCGGGCCTCCACGCCCGGGGCTGCTCGCCCCGGGCCTCCACGCCCGGGGCTGCTCGCCCCGGGCCTCCACGCCCGGGGCTGCTCGCCCCGGGCCTCCACGCCCGGGGCTGCTCGCCCCGGGCCTCCACGCCCGGGGCTGCTCGCCCCGGGCCTCCACGCCCGGGGCTGCTCGCCCCGGGCCTCCACGCCCGGGGCTGCTCGCCCCGGGCCTCCACGCCCGGGGCTGCTCGCCCCGGGCCTCCACGCCCGGGGCTGCTCGCCCCGGGCCTCCACGCCCGGGGCTGCTCGCCCCGGGCCTCCACGCCCGGGGCTGCTCGCCCCGGGCCTCCACGCCCGGGGCTTTCGCCATGGCTCACTATGCCTGAAGCCGTTCCTGTACCTGAGAGAAGGGGTCACACAAACACAAACACCCTCCAGGCCCTGGGTTCCCTGCTCAGAAAATCCCGGGCAAGTTCCGAGGGATCGGATACGCCAAATGGGTTGTGCTCCTGGTCGACCCGCGCCTCCACGCCCGGGGCTCTATCTTACCATGTCCCATCAGGGCTGAATCCTCTCCTTGTCAGTGACAGATACGGGCCAGTGTTTCCCACACAGAGTCCAGACTTTGGCGTCTCAGCTAAGAAACTTACGGGGAATAATGGAGAAGTGGGAGACACAGAATTCCAAGCAGCCCTACCAGGGACTATACTACAAGCCTAAAATCCCAAGGAGACATATGCCTGAATCCTGAAAAGCCAACAACCCATCCTCTCCACTCCGGTACTCCCAGGTCAGGACCGAGGGATGCGAGACCCAGAATCCCAAACACCTGCTAGGAACCCCGGCCTCCAGGCCCTGAGTCATTACGATGGCTCACCATGGCTGGAGCCTGAGAGAAGGCACTCACCCTGTACCAGAGAGAAAGGGGTCACAGAACCCGAAACAGACTCCAGACACTGGGGTCTCAGCTCAGAAACTCCCCGGAAAGTTCCGAGGGATTGGAGACACAGAATGGGAAGTGCCCCGCTCGCCCCGGGCCTCCAGGCCCGGGGCTGCTCGCCCCGGGCCTCCAGGCCCGGGGCTGCTCGCCCCGGGCCTCCAGGCCCGGGGCTGCTCGCCCCGGGCCTCCAGGCCCGGGGCTGCTCGCCCCGGGCCTCCAGGCCCGGGGCTGCTCGCCCCGGGCCTCCAGGCCCGGGGCTGCTCGCCCCGGGCCTCCAGGCCCGGGGCTGCTCGCCCCGGGCCTCCAGGCCCGGGGCTGCTCGCCGCGGGCCTCCAGGCCCGGGGCTGCTCGCCCCGGGCCTCCAGGCCCGGGGCTGCTCGCCCCGGGCCTCCAGGCCCGGAGCTACTCGCCATGGCTCACTATGACTGAAGCCGTTCCTGTACCTGAGAGAAGGGGTCACACAAACACAAACACCCTTCAGGCCCTGGGTTCCCTGCTCAGAAAATCCCGGGCAAGTTTCGAGGGATCTGATACGCCAAATGGGTTGTGCTCCTGGTCGACCCGGGCCTCCACGCCCGGGGCTCTATCTTACCATGTCGCATCAGGGCTGAAGCCTCTCCTTGACAGTGACAGATACGGGCCAGTGTTTCCCACACAGAGTCCAGACCTTGGCGTCTCAGCTAAGAAACTACGGGGAATAATGGAGAAGTGGGAGACACAGAATTCAAGCAGCCCTACCAGGGACTATACTACAAGCCTAAAATCCCAAGGAGACATATGCCTGAATCCTGAAAAGCCAACAACCCATCCTCTCCACTCCGGTACTCCCAGGTCAGGACCGAGGGATGCGAGACCCAGAATCCCAAACACCTGCTACGAGCCCCGGCCTCCAGGCCCTGAGTCATTACGATGGCTCACCATGGCTGGAGCCTGAGAGAAGGCACTCACCCTGTACCAGAGAGAAAGTGGTCACAGAACCCGAAACAGACTCCAGACACTGGGGTCTCAGCTCAGAAACTCCCCGGAAAGTTCCGAGGGATTGGAGACACAGAATGGGAAGTGCCCCGCTCGTCCCGGGCCTCCACGCCCGGGGCTGCTCGCCCCGGGCCTCCACGCCCGGGGCTGCTCGCCCCGGGCCTCCACGCCCGGGGCTGCTCGCCCCGGGCCTCCACGCCCGGGGCTGCTCGCCCCGGGCCTCCACGCCCGGGGCTGCTCGCCCCGGGCCTCCACGCCCGGGGCTGCTCGCCCCGGGCCTCCACGCCCGGGGCTGCTCGCCCCGGGCCTCCACGCCCGGGGCTGCTCGCCCCGGGCCTCCACGCCCGGGGCTGCTCGCCCCGGGCCTCCACGCCCGGGGCTGCTCGCCCCGGCCTCCACGCCCGGGGCTGCTCGCCATGGCTCACTATGCCTGAAGCCATTCCTGTACCTGAGAGAAGGTGTCACACAAACACAAACACCCTCCAGGCCCTGGGTTCCCTGCTCAGAAAATCCCGGGCAAGTTCCGAGGGATCGGATACGCCAAATGGGTTGTGCTCCTGGTCGACCCGGGCCTCCACGCCCGGGGCTCTATCTTACCATGTCCCATCAGGGCTGAAGCCTCTCCTTGTCAGTGACAGATACGGGCCAGTGTTTCCCACACAGAGTCCAGACCTTGGCGTCTCAGCTAAGAAACTTACGGGGAATAATGGAGAAGTGGGAGACACAGAATTCCAAGCAGCCCTACCAGGGACTATACTACAAGCCTAAAATCCCAAGGAGACATATGGCTGAATCCTGAAAAGCCAACAACCCATCCTCTCCACTCCGGTACTCCCAGGTCAGGACCGAGGGATGCGAGACCCAGAATCCCAAACACCTGCTACGAGCCCCGGCCTCCAGGCCCTGAGTCATTATGATGGCTCACAATGGCTGGAGCCTGAGAGAAGGCACTCACCCTGTACCAGAGAGAAAGGGGTCACAGAACCCGAAACAGCCTCCAGACACTGGGGTCTCAGCTCAGAAACTGCCCGGAAAGTTCCGAGGGATTGGAGACACAGAATGGGAAGTGCCCCGCTCCTCCAGGCCCGGGGCTGCCCGCCCCGGGCCTCCAGGCCCGGGGCTGCCCGCCGCGGGCCTCCAGGCCCGGGGCTGCCCGCCGCGGGCCTCCAGGCCCGGGGCTGCCCGCCGCGGGCCTCCAGGCCCGGGGCTGCCCGCCCCAGGCCTCCACGCCCGGGGCTGCCCGCCCCGGGCCTCCACGCCCGGGGCGGCTCGCCCCGGGCCTCCACGCCCGGGGCGGCTCGCCCCGGGCCTCCACGCCCGGGGCTGCTCGCCATGGCTCACTATGACTGAAGCCGTTCCTGTACCTTAGAAAAGGGGTCACACAAACACAAACACCCTCCAGGCCCTGGGTTCCCTGCTCAGAAAATCCCGGGCAAGTTCCGAGGGATCGGATATGCCAAATGGGTAGTGCTCCTGGTCGACCCGGGCCGCCACGCCCGGGGCTCTATCTTTCCATGGCGCATCAGGGCTGAAGCCTCTCCCTGTCAGTGACAGAAACGGGCCAGTGTTTCCCACACAGAGTCCAGACCTTGGGGTCTCAGCTAAGAAACTTACGGGGAAGGATGGAGAAGTGGGAGACACAGAATTCCAAGCAGCCCTACCAGGGACTATACTACAAGCCTAAAATCCCAAGGAGACATATGCCTGAATCCTGAAAAGCCAACAACCCTTCCTCTCCACTCCGGTACTCCCGGGTCAGGACCAAGGGATGCGAGACCCAGAATTCCAAACACCTGCTACGAGCCCCGGCCTCCAGGCCCTGAGTCATTACGATGGCTCACCATGGCTGGAGCCTGAGAGAAGGCAGTCACCCTGTACCTGAGAGAAAGGTATCACAGAACCCGAAACAGCCTCCAGACACTGGGGTCTCAGCTCAGAAACTCCCCGGAAAGTTCCGAGGGATTGGAGACACAGAATGGGAAGTGCCCCGCTCGCCCCGGGCCTCCACGCCCGGGGCTACTCGCCATGGCTCACGAGGACTGAAGCCATTCCTGTACCTGAGAGAAGGGGTCACACAAACACAAACACCCTCCAGGCCCTGGGTTCCCTGCTCAGAAAATCCCGGGCAAGTTCCGAGGGATCGGATATGCCAAATGCGTAGTGCTCCTGGTCGACCCGGGCCTCCACGCCCGGGGCTCTATCTTACCATGGCGCATCAGGGCTGAAGCCTCTCCCTGTCAGTGACAGAAACGGGCCAGTGTTTCCCACACAGAGTCCAGACCTTGGGGTCTCAGCTAAGAAACTTACGGGGAATAATGTAGAAGTGGGAGACACAGAATTCCAAGTAGCCCTACCAGGGACTATACTACAAGCCTAAAATCCCAAGGAGACATATGCCTGAATCCTGAAAAGCCAACAACCCATCCTCCCCACTCCGGTACTCCCGGGTCAGGACCGAGGGATGCGAAACCCAGAATCCCAAACACCTGCTACGAGCCCCGGCCTCCAGGCCCTGAGTTATTACGATGGCTCACCATGGCTGGAGCCTGAGAGAAGGCAGTCACCCTGTACCTGAGAGAAAGGGGTCACAGAACCCGAAACAGCCTCCAGACACTGGGGTCTCAGCTCAGAAACTCCCCGGAAAGTTCCGAGGGATTGGAGACACAGAATGGGAAGTGCCCCGCTCGCCCCCGGGCCCGGGGCTGCTCGCCCCGGGCCCCCGGGCCCGGGGCTGCTCGCCCCGGGCCTCCACGCCCGGGGCTGCTCGCCATGGCTCACTATGCCTGAAGCCGTTCCTGTACCTGAGAGAAGGGGTCACACAAACACAAACACCCTCCAGGCCCTGGGTTCCCTGCTCAGAAAATCCCGGGCAAGTTCCGAGGGATCGGATACGCCAAATGGGTTGTGCTCCTGGTCGACCCGCGCCTCCACGCCCGGGGCTCTATCTTACCATGTCCCATCAGGGCTGAATCCTCTCCTTGTCAGTGACAGATACGGGCCAGTGTTTCCCACACAGAGTCCAGACTTTGGCGTCTCAGCTAAGAAACTTACGGGGAATAATGGAGAAGTGGGAGACACAGAATTCCAAGCAGCCCTACCAGGGACTATACTACAAGCCTAAAATCCCAAGGAGACATATGCCTGAATCCTGAAAAGCCAACAACCCATCCTCTCCACTCCGGTACTCCCAGGTCAGGACCGAGGGATGCGAGACCCAGAATCCCAAACACCTGCTACGAACCCCGGCCTCCAGGCCCTGAGTCATTTCGATGGCTCACCATGGCTGGAGCCTGAGAGAAGGCACTCACCCTGTACCAGAGAGAAAGGGGTCACAGAACCCGAAACAGACTCCAGACACTGGGGTCTCAGCTCAGAAACTCCCCGGAAAGTTCCGAGGGATTGGAGACACAGAATGGGAATTGCCCCGCTCGCCCCGGGCCTCCACGCCCGGGGCTGCTCGCCCCGGGCCTCCACGCCCGGGGCTGCTCGCCCCGGGCCTCCACGCCCGGGGCTGCTCGCCCCGGGCCTCCACGCCCGGGGCTGCTCGCCCCGGGCCTCCACGCCCGGGGCTGCTCGCCCCGGGCCTCCACGCCCGGGGCTGCTCGCCCCGGGCCTCCACGCCCGGGGCTGCTCGCCCCGGGCCTCCACGCCCGGGGCTGCTCGCCCCGGGCCTCCACGCCCGGGGCTGCTCGCCCCGGGCCTCCACGCCCGGGGCTGCTCGCCCCGGCCTCCACGCCCGGGGCTGCTCGCCATGGCTCACTATGCCTGAAGCCGTTCCTGTACCTGAGAGAAGGTGTCACACAAACACAAACACCCTCCAGGCCCTGGGTTCCCTGCTCAGAAAATCCCGGGCAAGTTCCGAGGGATCGGATACGCCAAATGGGTTGTGCTCCTGGTCGACCCGGGCCTCCACGCCCGGGGCTCTATCTTACCATGTCCCATCAGGGCTAAAGCCTCTCCTTGTCAGTGACAGATACGGGCCAGTGTTTCCCACACAGAGTCCAGACCTTGGCGTCTCAGCTAAGAAACTTACGGGGAATAATGGAGAAGTGGGAGACACAGAATTCCAAGCAGCCCTACCAGGGACTATACTACAAGCCTAAAATCCCAAGGAGACATATGGCTGAATCCTGAAAAGCCAACAACCCATCCTCTCCACTCCGGTACTCCCAGGTCAGGACCGAGGGATGCGAGACCCAGAATCCCAAACACCTGCTACGAGCGCCGGCCTCCAGGCCCTGAGTCATTACGATGGCTCACCATGGCTGGAGCCTGAGAGAAGGCACTCACCCTGTACCAGAGAGAAAGGGGTCACAGAACCCGAAACAGCCTCCAGACACTGGGGTCTCAGCTCAGAAACTGCCCGGAAAGTTCCGAGGGATTGGAGACACAGAATGGGAAGTGCCCCGCGCCTCCAGGCCCGGGGCTGCTCGCCCCGGGCCTCCACGCCCGGGGCTGCTCGCCCCGGGCCTCCACGCCCGGGGCTGCTCGCCCCGGGCCTCCACGCCCGGGGCTGCTCGCCCCGGGCCTCCACGCCCGGGGCTGCTCGCCCCGGGCCTCCACGCCCGGGGCTGCTCGCCCCGGGCCTCCACGCCCGGGGCTGCTCGCCCCGGGCCTCCACGCCCGGGGCTGCTCGCCCCGGGCCTCCACGCCCGGGGCTGCTCGCCCCGGGCCTCCACGCCCGGGGCTGCTCGCCCCGGGCCTCCACGCCCGGGGCTGCTCGCCCCGGGCCTCCACGCCCGGGGCTGCTCGCCCCGGGCCTCCACGCCCGGGGCTGCTCGCCCCGGGCCTCCACGCCCGGGGCTGCTCGCCCCGGGCCTCCACGCCCGGGGCTGCTCGCCCCGGGCCTCCACGCCCGGGGCTGCTCGCCCCGGGCCTCCACGCCCGGGGCTGCTCGCCCCGGGCCTCCACGCCCGGGGCTGCTCGCCCCGGGCCTCCACGCCCGGGGCTTTCGCCATGGCTCACTATGCCTGAAGCCGTTCCTGTACCTGAGAGAAGGGGTCACACAAACACAAACACCCTCCAGGCCCTGGGTTCCCTGCTCAGAAAATCCCGGGCAAGTTCCGAGGGATCGGATACGCCAAATGGGTTGTGCTCCTGGTCGACCCGCGCCTCCACGCCCGGGGCTCTATCTTACCATGTCCCATCAGGGCTGAATCCTCTCCTTGTCAGTGACAGATACGGGCCAGTGTTTCCCACACAGAGTCCAGACTTTGGCGTCTCAGCTAAGAAACTTACGGGGAATAATGGAGAAGTGGGAGACACAGAATTCCAAGCAGCCCTACCAGGGACTATACTACAAGCCTAAAATCCCAAGGAGACATATGCCTGAATCCTGAAAAGCCAACAACCCATCCTCTCCACTCCGGTACTCCCAGGTCAGGACCGAGGGATGCGAGACCCAGAATCCCAAACACCTGCTAGGAACCCCGGCCTCCAGGCCCTGAGTCATTACGATGGCTCACCATGGCTGGAGCCTGAGAGAAGGCACTCACCCTGTACCAGAGAGAAAGGGGTCACAGAACCCGAAACAGACTCCAGACACTGGGGTCTCAGCTCAGAAACTCCCCGGAAAGTTCCGAGGGATTGGAGACACAGAATGGGAAGTGCCCCGCTCGCCCCGGGCCTCCAGGCCCGGGGCTGCTCGCCCCGGGCCTCCAGGCCCGGGGCTGCTCGCCCCGGGCCTCCAGGCCCGGGGCTGCTCGCCCCGGGCCTCCAGGCCCGGGGCTGCTCGCCCCGGGCCTCCAGGCCCGGGGCTGCTCGCCCCGGGCCTCCAGGCCCGGGGCTGCTCGCCCCGGGCCTCCAGGCCCGGGGCTGCTCGCCCCGGGCCTCCAGGCCCGGGGCTGCTCGCCCCGGGCCTCCAGGCCCGGGGCTGCTCGCCCCGGGCCTCCAGGCCCGGGGCTGCTCGCCCCGGGCCTCCAGGCCCGGGGCTGCTCGCCCCGGGCCTCCAGGCCCGGGGCTGCTCGCCCCGGGCCTCCAGGCCCGGGGCTGCTCGCCGCGGGCCTCCAGGCCCGGGGCTGCTCGCCCCGGGCCTCCAGGCCCGGGGCTGCTCGCCCCGGGCCTCCAGGCCCGGAGCTACTCGCCATGGCTCACTATGACTGAAGCCGTTCCTGTACCTGAGAGAAGGGGTCACACAAACACAAACACCCTTCAGGCCCTGGGTTCCCTGCTCAGAAAATCCCGGGCAAGTTTCGAGGGATCTGATACGCCAAATGGGTTGTGCTCCTGGTCGACCCGGGCCTCCACGCCCGGGGCTCTATCTTACCATGTCGCATCAGGGCTGAAGCCTCTCCTTGACAGTGACAGATACGGGCCAGTGTTTCCCACACAGAGTCCAGACCTTGGCGTCTCAGCTAAGAAACTACGGGGAATAATGGAGAAGTGGGAGACACAGAATTCAAGCAGCCCTACCAGGGACTATACTACAAGCCTAAAATCCCAAGGAGACATATGCCTGAATCCTGAAAAGCCAACAACCCATCCTCTCCACTCCGGTACTCCCAGGTCAGGACCGAGGGATGCGAGACCCAGAATCCCAAACACCTGCTACGAGCCCCGGCCTCCAGGCCCTGAGTCATTACGATGGCTCACCATGGCTGGAGCCTGAGAGAAGGCACTCACCCTGTACCAGAGAGAAAGTGGTCACAGAACCCGAAACAGACTCCAGACACTGGGGTCTCAGCTCAGAAACTCCCCGGAAAGTTCCGAGGGATTGGAGACACAGAATGGGAAGTGCCCCGCTCGTCCCGGGCCTCCACGCCCGGGGCTGCTCGCCCCGGGCCTCCACGCCCGGGGCTGCTCGCCCCGGGCCTCCACGCCCGGGGCTGCTCGCCCCGGGCCTCCACGCCCGGGGCTGCTCGCCCCGGGCCTCCACGCCCGGGGCTGCTCGCCCCGGGCCTCCACGCCCGGGGCTGCTCGCCCCGGGCCTCCACGCCCGGGGCTGCTCGCCCCGGGCCTCCACGCCCGGGGCTGCTCGCCCCGGGCCTCCACGCCCGGGGCTGCTCGCCCCGGGCCTCCACGCCCGGGGCTGCTCGCCCCGGCCTCCACGCCCGGGGCTGCTCGCCATGGCTCACTATGCCTGAAGCCATTCCTGTACCTGAGAGAAGGTGTCACACAAACACAAACACCCTCCAGGCCCTGGGTTCCCTGCTCAGAAAATCCCGGGCAAGTTCCGAGGGATCGGATACGCCAAATGGGTTGTGCTCCTGGTCGACCCGGGCCTCCACGCCCGGGGCTCTATCTTACCATGTCCCATCAGGGCTGAAGCCTCTCCTTGTCAGTGACAGATACGGGCCAGTGTTTCCCACACAGAGTCCAGACCTTGGCGTCTCAGCTAAGAAACTTACGGGGAATAATGGAGAAGTGGGAGACACAGAATTCCAAGCAGCCCTACCAGGGACTATACTACAAGCCTAAAATCCCAAGGAGACATATGGCTGAATCCTGAAAAGCCAACAACCCATCCTCTCCACTCCGGTACTCCCAGGTCAGGACCGAGGGATGCGAGACCCAGAATCCCAAACACCTGCTACGAGCCCCGGCCTCCAGGCCCTGAGTCATTATGATGGCTCACAATGGCTGGAGCCTGAGAGAAGGCACTCACCCTGTACCAGAGAGAAAGGGGTCACAGAACCCGAAACAGCCTCCAGACACTGGGGTCTCAGCTCAGAAACTGCCCGGAAAGTTCCGAGGGATTGGAGACACAGAATGGGAAGTGCCCCGCTCCTCCAGGCCCGGGGCTGCCCGCCCCGGGCCTCCAGGCCCGGGGCTGCCCGCCGCGGGCCTCCAGGCCCGGGGCTGCCCGCCGCGGGCCTCCAGGCCCGGGGCTGCCCGCCGCGGGCCTCCAGGCCCGGGGCTGCCCGCCCCGGGCCTCCACGCCCGGGGCTGCCCGCCCCGGGCCTCCACGCCCGGGGCGGCTCGCCCCGGGCCTCCACGCCCGGGGCGGCTCGCCCCGGGCCTCCACGCCCGGGGCTGCTCGCCATGGCTCACTATGACTGAAGCCGTTCCTGTACCTTAGAAAAGGGGTCACACAAACACAAACACCCTCCAGGCCCTGGGTTCCCTGCTCAGAAAATCCCGGGCAAGTTCCGAGGGATCGGATATGCCAAATGGGTAGTGCTCCTGGTCGACCCGGGCCGCCACGCCCGGGGCTCTATCTTTCCATGGCGCATCAGGGCTGAAGCCTCTCCCTGTCAGTGACAGAAACGGGCCAGTGTTTCCCACACAGAGTCCAGACCTTGGGGTCTCAGCTAAGAAACTTACGGGGAAGGATGGAGAAGTGGGAGACACAGAATTCCAAGCAGCCCTACCAGGGACTATACTACAAGCCTAAAATCCCAAGGAGACATATGCCTGAATCCTGAAAAGCCAACAACCCTTCCTCTCCACTCCGGTACTCCCGGGTCAGGACCAAGGGATGCGAGACCCAGAATTCCAAACACCTGCTACGAGCCCCGGCCTCCAGGCCCTGAGTCATTACGATGGCTCACCATGGCTGGAGCCTGAGAGAAGGCAGTCACCCTGTACCTGAGAGAAAGGTATCACAGAACCCGAAACAGCCTCCAGACACTGGGGTCTCAGCTCAGAAACTCCCCGGAAAGTTCCGAGGGATTGGAGACACAGAATGGGAAGTGCCCCGCTCGCCCCGGGCCTCCACGCCCGGGGCTACTCGCCATGGCTCACGAGGACTGAAGCCATTCCTGTACCTGAGAGAAGGGGTCACACAAACACAAACACCCTCCAGGCCCTGGGTTCCCTGCTCAGAAAATCCCGGGCAAGTTCCGAGGGATCGGATATGCCAAATGGGTAGTGCTCCTGGTCGAGCCGGGCCTCCACGTCCGGGGCTCTATCTTACCATGGCGCATCAGGGCTGAAGCCTCTCCCTGTCAGTGACAGAAACGGGCCAGTGTTTCCCACACAGAGTCCAGACTTTGGGGTCTCAGCTAAGAAACTTACGGGGAAGGATGGAGAAGTGGGAGACACAGAATTCCAAGCAGCCCTACCAGGGACTATACTACAAGCCTAAAATCCCAAGGAGACAAATGCCTGAATCCTGAAAAGCCAACAACCCTTCCTCTCCACTCCGGTCCTCCCGGGTCAGGACCGAGGGATGCGAGACCCAGAATCCCAAACACCTGCTACGAGCCCCGGCCTCCAGGCCCTGAGTCATTACGATGGCTCACCATGGCTGGAGCCTGAGAGAAGGCAGTCACCCTGTACCTGAGAGAAAGGGGTCACAGAACCCGAAACAGCCTCCAGACACTGGGGTCTCAGCTCAGAAACTCCCCGGAAAGTTCCGAGGGATTGGAGACACAGAATGGGAAGTGCCCCGCTCGCCCCGGGCCTCCACGCCCGGGGCTACTCGCCATGGCTCACGAGGACTGAAGCCATTCCTGTACCTGAGAGAAGGGGTCACACAAACACAAACACCCTCCAGGCCCTGGGTTCCCTGCTCAGAAAATCCCGGGCAAGTTCCGAGGGATCGGATTCGCCAAATGGGTAGTGCTCCTGGTCGACCTGGGCCTCCACGCCCGGGGCTCTATCTTTCCATGGCGCATCAGGGCTGAAGCCTCTCCCTGTTAGTGACAGAAACGGGCCAGTGTTTCCCACACAGAGTCCAGACCTTGGGGTCTCAGCTCAGAAACGTACGGGGAAGGATGGAGAAGTGGGAGACACAGAATTCCAAGCAGCCCTACCAGGGACTATACTACAAGCCTAAAATCCCAAGGAGACATATGCCTGAATCCTGAAAAGCCAACAACCCTTCCTCTCCACTCCGGTACTTCCAGGTCAGGACCGAGGGATGCGAGACCCAGAATCCCAAACACCTGCTACGAGCCCCGGCCTCCAGGCCCTGAGTCATTACGATGGCTCACCATGGTTGGAGCCTGAGAGAAGGCAGTCACCCTGTACCTGAGAGAAAGAGGTCACAGAACCAGAAACAGCCTCCAGACACTGGGGTCTCAGCTCAGAAACTCCCCGGAAAGTTCCGAGGGATTGGAGACACAGAATGGGAAGTGCCCGGCTCGCCTCGCCCCGGGGCCTCCACGCCCGGGGCGGCTCGCCCCGGGCCTCCACGCCCGGGGCTGCTCGCCATGGCTCACTATGACTGAAGCCGTTCCTGTACCTTAGAGAAGGGGTCACACAAACACAAACACTCTCCAGGCCCTGGGTTCTCTGCTCGGAAATTCCCGGGGCAGTTCCACTGGGTAAGATACACCAAATGGGTAGTGCTCCTGGTCGACCCGGGCCTCCACGCCCGGGGCTCTATCTTACCATGGCGCATCAGGGCTGAAGCCTCTCCCTGTCAGTGACAGAAACGGGCCAGTGTTTCCCACACAGAGTCCAGACCTTGGGGTCTCAGCTAAGAAACTTAAGGGGAAGGATGGAGACGTGGGAGACACAGAATTCCAAGCAGCCCTACCAGGGACTATACTACAAGCCTAAAATCCCAAGGAAACATATGCCTGAATCCTGAAAAGCCAACAACCCTTCCTCTCCACTCCGGTACTCCCGGGTCAGGACCGAGGGATGCGAGACCCAGAATCCCAAACACCTGCTACGAGCCCCGGCCTCCAGGCCCTGAGTCATTACGATGGCTCACCATGGTTGGAGCCTGAGAGAAGGCAGTCACCCTGTACCTGAGGGAAAGAGGTCACAGAACCCGAAACAGCATCCAGACACTGGGGTCTCAGCTCAGAAACTCCCCGGATAGTTCCGAGGGATTGGAGACACAGAATTGGAAGTGCCACGCTCGCCCCGGGCCTCTCAGGCCGGGGGCTGCTCGCCCCGGGCCTCCACGCCCGGGGCTACTCGCCATGGCTCACTATGACTGAAGCCGTTCCTGTACCTGAGAGAAGGAGTCACACAAACAAAAACATCCTCCAGGCCCTGGGTTCCCTGCTCAGAAAATCCCGGGCAAGTTCCGAGGGATGGGATACGCCAAATGGGTTGTGCTCCTGGTCGACCCGGGCCTCCACGCCCGGGGCTCTATCTTAACATGACGCATCAGGGCTGACGCCTCTCCCTGTCAGTGACAGAAACGGGCCAGTATTTCCCACACAGAGTCCAGACCTTGGGGTCTCAGCTCAGAAACTTACGGGGAAGGATGGAGAAGTGGGAGACACAGAATTCCAAGCAGCCCTACCAGGGACTATACTCCAAGCCTAAAATCCCAAGGAGACATATGCCTGAATCCTGAAAAGCCAACAACCCTTCCTCTCCACTCCGGTACTCCCGGGTCAGGACCGGGGGATGTGAGACCCAGAATCCCAAACACCTGCTACGAGCCCCGGCCTCCAGGCCCTGAGTCATTACGATGGCTCACCATGGCTGGAGCCTGAGAGAAGGCAGTCACCCTGTCCCTGAGAGAAAGAGGTCACAGAACCCGAAACAGCCTCCAGACACTGGGGTCTCAGCTCAGAAACTCCCCAGAAAGTTCCGAGGGATTGGAGACACAGAATGGGAAGTGCCCCGCTCGCCCCGGGCCTCCAGGCCCGGGGCTGCCCGCCCCGGGCCTCCACGCCCGGGGCTCCCCGCCCCGGGCCTCCACGCCCGGGGCTCCCCGCCCCGGGCCTCCACGCCCGGGGCTCCCCGCCCCGGGCCTCCACGCCCGGGGCTCCCCGCCCCGGGCCTCCACGTCCGGGGCTCCCCGCCCCGGGCCTCCACGCCGGGGGCCCCCGCCCGGGGCCTCCACGCCCGGGGCTGCTCGCCATGGCTCACTATGACTGAAGCCGTTCCTGTACCTGAGAGAAGGGGTCACACAAACACAAACACCCTCCAGGCCCTGTGTTCCCTGCTCAGAAAATCCCGGGCAAGTTCCGAGGGATCGGATACGCCAAATGGGTAGTGCTTATGGTCGACCCGGGCCTCCACGCCCGGGGTTGTATCTTACCATGGCTAATCAGGGTTGAAGCCTCTCCCTGTCAGTGACAGAAACGGGCCAGTGTTTCCCACAAGGACTCCAGACCTTGGGGTCTCAGCTAAGAAACTTACGGGGAAGGATGGAGAGGTGGGAGACACAGAATTCCAAGCAGCCCTTCCAGGGGCTATGCAGCCAGCCTAAAATCCCAAGGAGACATATGCCTGAATCCTGAAAAGCCAACATCACTTCCTCTCAACTCTGAAACTCCTGGGTCAGGACCGAGGGATGCGAGACCCAGAATCCCAAACACCTGCTATGAACCCCGGCCTCCAGGCCCTGAGTCATTACGATGGCTCACCATGGCTGGAGCCTGAGAGAAGGCAGTCACCCCTGTACCTGAGAGAGGTGGGTCACAGAACCCGAAACAGCCTCCAGACACTGGGGTCTCAGCTCAGAAACTCCCCGGAAAGTTCCGAAGGATTGGAGACACAGAACGGGAAGTGCCCCGCTCGCCCCGGCCCTCCACGTCCGGGGCTGCTCGCCCCGGGCCTCCACGTCCGGGGCTGCTCGCCCCGGGCCTCCACGCCCGGGGCTGCTCGCCCCGGGCCTCCACGCCCGGGGCTGCTCGCCCCGGGCCTCCACGCCCGGGGCTGCTCGCCCCGGGCCTCCACGCCCGGGGCTGCTCGCCCCGGGCCTCCACGCCCGGGGCTGCTCGCCCCGGCCTCCACGCCCGGGGCTGCTCGCCATGGCTCACTATGCCTGAAGCCATTCCTGTACCTGAGAGAAGGTGTCACACAAACACAAACACCCTCCAGGCCCTGGGTTCCCTGCTCAGAAAATCCCGGGCAAGTTCCGAGGGATCGGATACGCCAAATGGGTTGTGCTCCTGGTCGACCCGGGCCTCCACGCCCGGGGCTCTATCTTACCATGTCCCATCAGGGCTGAAGCCTCTCCTTGTCAGTGACAGATACGGGCCAGTGTTTCCCACACAGAGTCCAGACCTTGGCGTCTCAGCTAAGAAACTTACGGGGAATAATGGAGAAGTGGGAGACACAGAATTCCAAGCAGCCCTACCAGGGACTATACTACAAGCCTAAAATCCCAAGGAGACATATGGCTGAATCCTGAAAAGCCAACAACCCATCCTCTCCACTCCGGTACTCCCAGGTCAGGACCGAGGGATGCGAGACCCAGAATCCCAAACACCTGCTACGAGCCCCGGCCTCCAGGCCCTGAGTCATTATGATGGCTCACAATGGCTGGAGCCTGAGAGAAGGCACTCACCCTGTACCAGAGAGAAAGGGGTCACAGAACCCGAAACAGCCTCCAGACACTGGGGTCTCAGCTCAGAAACTGCCCGGAAAGTTCCGAGGGATTGGAGACACAGAATGGGAAGTGCCCCGCTCCTCCAGGCCCGGGGCTGCCCGCCCCGGGCCTCCAGGCCCGGGGCTGCCCGCCGCGGGCCTCCAGGCCCGGGGCTGCCCGCCGCGGGCCTCCAGGCCCGGGGCTGCCCGCCGCGGGCCTCCAGGCCCGGGGCTGCCCGCCCCGGGCCTCCACGCCCGGGGCTGCCCGCCCCGGGCCTCCACGCCCGGGGCGGCTCGCCCCGGGCCTCCACGCCCGGGGCGGCTCGCCCCGGGCCTCCACGCCCGGGGCTGCTCGCCATGGCTCACTATGACTGAAGCCGTTCCTGTACCTTAGAAAAGGGGTCACACAAACACAAACACCCTCCAGGCCCTGGGTTCCCTGCTCAGAAAATCCCGGGCAAGTTCCGAGGGATCGGATATGCCAAATGGGTAGTGCTCCTGGTCGACCCGGGCCGCCACGCCCGGGGCTCTATCTTTCCATGGCGCATCAGGGCTGAAGCCTCTCCCTGTCAGTGACAGAAACGGGCCAGTGTTTCCCACACAGAGTCCAGACCTTGGGGTCTCAGCTAAGAAACTTACGGGGAAGGATGGAGAAGTGGGAGACACAGAATTCCAAGCAGCCCTACCAGGGACTATACTACAAGCCTAAAATCCCAAGGAGACATATGCCTGAATCCTGAAAAGCCAACAACCCTTCCTCTCCACTCCGGTACTCCCGGGTCAGGACCAAGGGATGCGAGACCCAGAATTCCAAACACCTGCTACGAGCCCCGGCCTCCAGGCCCTGAGTCATTACGATGGCTCACCATGGCTGGAGCCTGAGAGAAGGCAGTCACCCTGTACCTGAGAGAAAGGTATCACAGAACCCGAAACAGCCTCCAGACACTGGGGTCTCAGCTCAGAAACTCCCCGGAAAGTTCCGAGGGATTGGAGACACAGAATGGGAAGTGCCCCGCTCGCCCCGGGCCTCCACGCCCGGGGCTACTCGCCATGGCTCACGAGGACTGAAGCCATTCCTGTACCTGAGAGAAGGGGTCACACAAACACAAACACCCTCCAGGCCCTGGGTTCCCTGCTCAGAAAATCCCGGGCAAGTTCCGAGGGATCGGATATGCCAAATGGGTAGTGCTCCTGGTCGAGCCGGGCCTCCACGTCCGGGGCTCTATCTTACCATGGCGCATCAGGGCTGAAGCCTCTCCCTGTCAGTGACAGAAACGGGCCAGTGTTTCCCACACAGAGTCCAGACTTTGGGGTCTCAGCTAAGAAACTTACGGGGAAGGATGGAGAAGTGGGAGACACAGAATTCCAAGCAGCCCTACCAGGGACTATACTACAAGCCTAAAATCCCAAGGAGACAAATGCCTGAATCCTGAAAAGCCAACAACCCTTCCTCTCCACTCCGGTCCTCCCGGGTCAGGACCGAGGGATGCGAGACCCAGAATCCCAAACACCTGCTACGAGCCCCGGCCTCCAGGCCCTGAGTCATTACGATGGCTCACCATGGCTGGAGCCTGAGAGAAGGCAGTCACCCTGTACCTGAGAGAAAGGGGTCACAGAACCCGAAACAGCCTCCAGACACTGGGGTCTCAGCTCAGAAACTCCCCGGAAAGTTCCGAGGGATTGGAGACACAGAATGGGAAGTGCCCCGCTCGCCCCGGGCCTCCACGCCCGGGGCTACTCGCCATGGCTCACGAGGACTGAAGCCATTCCTGTACCTGAGAGAAGGGGTCACACAAACACAAACACCCTCCAGGCCCTGGGTTCCCTGCTCAGAAAATCCCGGGCAAGTTCCGAGGGATCGGATTCGCCAAATGGGTAGTGCTCCTGGTCGACCTGGGCCTCCACGCCCGGGGCTCTATCTTTCCATGGCGCATCAGGGCTGAAGCCTCTCCCTGTTAGTGACAGAAACGGGCCAGTGTTTCCCACACAGAGTCCAGACCTTGGGGTCTCAGCTCAGAAACGTACGGGGAAGGATGGAGAAGTGGGAGACACAGAATTCCAAGCAGCCCTACCAGGGACTATACTACAAGCCTAAAATCCCAAGGAGACATATGCCTGAATCCTGAAAAGCCAACAACCCTTCCTCTCCACTCCGGTACTTCCAGGTCAGGACCGAGGGATGCGAGACCCAGAATCCCAAACACCTGCTACGAGCCCCGGCCTCCAGGCCCTGAGTCATTACGATGGCTCACCATGGTTGGAGCCTGAGAGAAGGCAGTCACCCTGTACCTGAGAGAAAGAGGTCACAGAACCAGAAACAGCCTCCAGACACTGGGGTCTCAGCTCAGAAACTCCCCGGAAAGTTCCGAGGGATTGGAGACACAGAATGGGAAGTGCCCGGCTCGCCTCGCCCCGGGGCCTCCACGCCCGGGGCGGCTCGCCCCGGGCCTCCACGCCCGGGGCTGCTCGCCATGGCTCACTATGACTGAAGCCGTTCCTGTACCTTAGAGAAGGGGTCACACAAACACAAACACTCTCCAGGCCCTGGGTTCTCTGCTCGGAAATTCCCGGGGCAGTTCCACTGGGTAAGATACACCAAATGGGTAGTGCTCCTGGTCGACCCGGGCCTCCACGCCCGGGGCTCTATCTTACCATGGCGCATCAGGGCTGAAGCCTCTCCCTGTCAGTGACAGAAACGGGCCAGTGTTTCCCACACAGAGTCCAGACCTTGGGGTCTCAGCTAAGAAACTTAAGGGGAAGGATGGAGACGTGGGAGACACAGAATTCCAAGCAGCCCTACCAGGGACTATACTACAAGCCTAAAATCCCAAGGAAACATATGCCTGAATCCTGAAAAGCCAACAACCCTTCCTCTCCACTCCGGTACTCCCGGGTCAGGACCGAGGGATGCGAGACCCAGAATCCCAAACACCTGCTACGAGCCCCGGCCTCCAGGCCCTGAGTCATTACGATGGCTCACCATGGTTGGAGCCTGAGAGAAGGCAGTCACCCTGTACCTGAGGGAAAGAGGTCACAGAACCCGAAACAGCATCCAGACACTGGGGTCTCAGCTCAGAAACTCCCCGGATAGTTCCGAGGGATTGGAGACACAGAATTGGAAGTGCCACGCTCGCCCCGGGCCTCTCAGGCCGGGGGCTGCTCGCCCCGGGCCTCCACGCCCGGGGCTACTCGCCATGGCTCACTATGACTGAAGCCGTTCCTGTACCTGAGAGAAGGAGTCACACAAACAAAAACATCCTCCAGGCCCTGGGTTCCCTGCTCAGAAAATCCCGGGCAAGTTCCGAGGGATGGGATACGCCAAATGGGTTGTGCTCCTGGTCGACCCGGGCCTCCACGCCCGGGGCTCTATCTTAACATGACGCATCAGGGCTGACGCCTCTCCCTGTCAGTGACAGAAACGGGCCAGTATTTCCCACACAGAGTCCAGACCTTGGGGTCTCAGCTCAGAAACTTACGGGGAAGGATGGAGAAGTGGGAGACACAGAATTCCAAGCAGCCCTACCAGGGACTATACTCCAAGCCTAAAATCCCAAGGAGACATATGCCTGAATCCTGAAAAGCCAACAACCCTTCCTCTCCACTCCGGTACTCCCGGGTCAGGACCGGGGGATGTGAGACCCAGAATCCCAAACACCTGCTACGAGCCCCGGCCTCCAGGCCCTGAGTCATTACGATGGCTCACCATGGCTGGAGCCTGAGAGAAGGCAGTCACCCTGTCCCTGAGAGAAAGAGGTCACAGAACCCGAAACAGCCTCCAGACACTGGGGTCTCAGCTCAGAAACTCCCCAGAAAGTTCCGAGGGATTGGAGACACAGAATGGGAAGTGCCCCGCTCGCCCCGGGCCTCCAGGCCCGGGGCTGCCCGCCCCGGGCCTCCACGCCCGGGGCTCCCCGCCCCGGGCCTCCACGCCCGGGGCTCCCCGCCCCGGGCCTCCACGCCCGGGGCTCCCCGCCCCGGGCCTCCACGCCCGGGGCTCCCCGCCCCGGGCCTCCACGTCCGGGGCTCCCCGCCCCGGGCCTCCACGCCGGGGGCCCCCGCCCGGGGCCTCCACGCCCGGGGCTGCTCGCCATGGCTCACTATGACTGAAGCCGTTCCTGTACCTGAGAGAAGGGGTCACACAAACACAAACACCCTCCAGGCCCTGTGTTCCCTGCTCAGAAAATCCCGGGCAAGTTCCGAGGGATCGGATACGCCAAATGGGTAGTGCTTATGGTCGACCCGGGCCTCCACGCCCGGGGTTGTATCTTACCATGGCTAATCAGGGTTGAAGCCTCTCCCTGTCAGTGACAGAAACGGGCCAGTGTTTCCCACAAGGACTCCAGACCTTGGGGTCTCAGCTAAGAAACTTACGGGGAAGGATGGAGAGGTGGGAGACACAGAATTCCAAGCAGCCCTTCCAGGGGCTATGCAGCCAGCCTAAAATCCCAAGGAGACATATGCCTGAATCCTGAAAAGCCAACATCACTTCCTCTCAACTCTGAAACTCCTGGGTCAGGACCGAGGGATGCGAGACCCAGAATCCCAAACACCTGCTATGAACCCCGGCCTCCAGGCCCTGAGTCATTACGATGGCTCACCATGGCTGGAGCCTGAGAGAAGGCAGTCACCCCTGTACCTGAGAGAGGTGGGTCACAGAACCCGAAACAGCCTCCAGACACTGGGGTCTCAGCTCAGAAACTCCCCGGAAAGTTCCGAAGGATTGGAGACACAGAACGGGAAGTGCCCCGCTCGCCCCGGCCCTCCACGTCCGGGGCTGCTCGCCCCGGGCCTCCACGTCCGGGGCTGCTCGTCCCGGGCCTCCACGCCCGGGGCTGTTCGCCCCGGGCCTCCACGCCCGGGGCTGCTCCCTCCGGGCCTCCAGGCCCGGGGCTGCTCGCCCCGGGCCTCCAGGCCCGGGGCTGCTCGCCCCGGGCCTCCACGCCCGGGGCTGCTCGCCCCGGGCCTCCACGCCCGGGGCTGCTCGCCATGGCTCACTATGGCTGAAGCCGTTCCTGTACCTGAGAGAAGGGGTCACACAAACACAAATACCCTCCAGGCCCTGGGTTCCCTGCTCAGAAACTCCCCGGGAAGTTCCGAGGGATAGGATACACCAAATGGGTAGTGCTCCTGGTCGATCCGGGTCTCCACGCCCGGGGATCTATCTTACCATGGCTCATCAGGGCTGAAGCGTCTCCCTGTCACTGACAGAAACGGGCCATTGTTTCCCACACAGACTCCAGACCTCGTGGTCTCAATAAGAAACTTACGGGGAACGATGGAGAAGTAGGAGACACAGAATTCCAAGCAGCCCTTCCAGGGGCTATGCAGCAAGCCTAAAATCCCAACGAGACATATGCCTGAATCCTGAAAAGCCAACATCCCTTCCTCTCCACTCCGATACTCCCGGGTCAGGACCGAGGGGTTCGAGACCCAGAATCCCAAACACCTGCTACGAGCCCCGGCCTCCAGGCCCTGAGTCATTATGATGGCTCACCATGGCTGGAGCCTGAGAGAAGGCGGTCACCCTGTACCTGAGAGAAATGGGTCACAGAACCCGAAACAGCCTCCAGACACTGGGGTCTCAGCTCAGAAACTCCCCGGAAAGTTCCGAAGCATTGGAGACACAGAATGGGAAGTGCCCCGCTCGCCCCGGGCCTCCAGGCCCGGGCCTGCTCGCCCCGGGCTTCCAGGCCCGGGACTACTCGCCCCGGGCCTCCACGCCCGCGGCTGCTCGCCCCGGGCCTCCAGGCCTCCCAGTTACTCCACCTCCCAGTTACACTTAACTGGAGATAGGGTGCTAGAAAGATCGTCGGTCAGCGCCCCTTCCACCTTGAGACAATGTTGAAGGCTGTTTCTTTTGTTTCACATAAATAACGTGAACAACAGCATGAATTGGAGTCTGTATGTCCTGATGAGCTTTCTTGTATTGGCTTTTGGATAAATGCTCAGACTAAATATGCTTTGATGAAAGAAAGCAGACATTTTTTCCTCTGTTTAGAGGTCCCTTTATTCTTTTTTTTTTTGTATTGTGAACTATAGTACTCAGTAAAGTAAATCCTTGTGAAATTTCACTCCTCTAATGTTATTTTATTAGTGTAACTCTGACACTTTGCAGCTCAATCCACATAGCGTTAACATTTCCCTTCCTCATTACTATAGTATTAGTCTCCTCAAGGTCGTTTCTTTTCATGAATACTTACATAATCCCTTGTCAGATACATAAGGCAGATGATATATACAGTACAGCACTTGAAAAATCCCACACATGCCTTGTAGAAAAGGACAGTGTGCTGTTCATGCTGACATTTACAGACATTATCTTAACTAAGCCATTCATATTTTAATTTTTAATCTGTGATGAATTGTCGTTTCCCATGATGTGTATTAGGAAACCCTTCTTTTAGTGTTGATTTCCAATGAATTGAGCCCTGACCTGTCCACAGTTGGCTGATTAAAAAGTATCCAAACAAAGCCTTCTGGTGCCTTCCTCAAGGCTCCCCTGAGTCCCAAGGGGTCACCTCTGTCATGTGGAAAGCCCTCTGTTTCTGGTAAGGGACCTGATTGTAGAAAGCAGTGCAAGATGTTGGAGGAAGGCACGGAGGTGTTTTGTTTTGTTTTGTTTTGTTTTGTTTTGTTTTGTTTTGTTTTGTATGTTTTTATTTCCATGCAGTCTATGCAAACCGGAAAAAACCTCCATCCCTTCTTTGGTCTCTATCAAATGCAGAACCTGGTGCAGCTTCTGTGAGAAACAAGAATTCAGTCCCTACTATGGACACAGAGAAGGTCAAGGGAAATGATACAACAATTTTCAGTTGTAACTCTCTCTCTGGAATCTTTTATCTCTTTATACAGCACTCTCTCCTGGTGTTGTCTCTAGGTTGTACGTTCTGACATATATCTATGGCGTTATTTACTGTACAAAGAGTAAAACTCTTTCTCAAGAGCCTACAGGCCTCTCTGTTCTTAGCTTGTTTGTCATCTTTGGTGGTGCCTATAGAAGCCATAAGTGTTTGGAGGCTGAGGACCACAGGGAAGCCGCTGTGTGTTTGTGGAAATAACATGAGGAGGATGACATCTCACATGACACTTAGGTCTCCTGGCCTGCCTCACTTCTTCCAGACCTCCTTTCATGGGAATATTCCTGAAAACTGAAACAGTTTAATTGTTGTTATTTTACTCCTTTTCTGTACAGAGCTAGTCATTAACCTGGTTAGAACATTGGTTGTCTAACTCACTAACTGAAAAACACGAAAAGTCCTACTTTCTGCGATATGCTTAGCAATTTTGAATGCTCTTAGTCAAAGGTTAATTTTTTCCAAATTTCATAATTCATCAGTTTTCCCATCTCTGGGAAATGTGCTTTTGCAGAGTCACTCCAGGGCTCTGTCCTGGACTTAAAGTCCATGCATTCTGCCCTTGAGCCACTGATGTCTGCAGGGCCCTCCTTCCTCCCAGGTTGTGGACACAACCAGCCCTCCAGAAACTTTGGGTTCATGGCTGGGCCACCAAGGGGTCAAGGTCTGGCTGTCCACATGCTTCCCAGGAGTGGTTGGAACAGCAATGCTGCAGTACAGGTCATCATGAGAAGCTTCTGTAAACAGGAGTCGCATACACTGTGATCAGGGCATGGGCTAAAAGATGACAGGAGAGAGGAGGACACAGGACATGTGGTGCCATGCTTCATGGACAGGGCTGCATAGAGCAGAAGGATGAGGGCCTGGGGAGAGGCAGAGAAAGAGACAGGCAGGGAGAGAGACAATGAGTCAGTGATGGGGGAACTGGGCATGTCTGAAGGAGTGAGAGGAAGAAACAGAGGGAGACGATAGAGAGAAGCAGTGACAAAGAGGAGGCAAGGAAGAAAGGATGGAGCTGGTCACAGTGTGTGGAGAGGGCGATGGGCCATCCAGGAGGGGCTCTGTGATGATGCTCTTAGTGTTGGAGGCAGAATGTGTAGGAACCCTGGGCATGACAGTTCCCTGAGTGCAAAGCTCCAACCTCACTGCGGCAACCTCTGTACAGGCCATTGCCCTTGAGAAGATGGGTGCCCCTCATTTTGCCTGGCGTGTTGGGGTCCTGTCTCTGTATCAGTCATGGAGATAAATGGCTTGAGGCAGCATGTGCAGCTTGTTAGCAGGTAAAGACCAGAGTGTGCCCCATGGCACCCTCGAATTATAGCTGTTAACCTGGGAAATGAGGGAGAATCCCTCACATCTATTAAGCAGAGGAACAGGGAGAGAGAGTCAGTGTCTCCTTTTAGTTGGGTTCTATCTCGGCTAGACCAATAAGGAAGGTCCTCTTCTGGAGGTTCCTCCTGATATCTGCTGGGTTTTGGGGACTTTCCCTTGTTGGGACACTTATTCTTTCTCATGTCCTTTCCCCTTGCAGTAGGATCATTGACCCCTTGCTAAGGAGGTTCTCGGCCTCCTCCCTTGCTGCTGGGCATATTTATGGTCTTATAAGCCCCCTGTTGTGATCTCCCTGAGACCCTCTGATATCAACCTATGTGGACCTGCATCTGGAGAGAACCTGCACCTGGCCGAGGGCACAATCTGGCCACAGGGCCTTGTGGGGGAGGGTTGTCTGGCACGGAGGGGAGGAAAATGGGTGGCTGCAGTGGCAGTGCCTTGGCTGGGGAGGCTGCAGCAGTGGCAGCAGTGGCAGCAGCCAGCCCGCTGGGGGAGGAGTTTCAAGCTCAGGGGAGGGGAGGGAAGCCTAAATTGTCATGAAGAGGGGAACATTAGGGGAGCAGTCTGTCGCTTCTTTGGCTCCCTGGGTGAGTCTCCGGGTAAAGCAGCCAAAACCTTTGCCTGGCTCTCCTTGCCCCATCCCGACTCCACAATTCTCCCGTGAGGCGGAGTCACAAAGACAGAGGGACAGGGGCGCCCCCTCCAATGAGGAGACCAGCCAGATGCTTGCCTGGCCATTTTCTGAAGGAACCCAGGTGACGCTCAGCCCCAGAGGTCCCAGCCTTGTAACACATGATCAGAAGCCATTCTTATATCACCACAGACCCAGTGCCATTCATTATGGAATCTCAGACAGGCCCACTCAGTCTCCATGGGCCCCTAGGGACCCCAAGGGTACCTGTCTGTGGAGCCACAGAAGCTTACTCAGCAGGCAAGCTAGACCGAATCGCACATTCACATTCACATACACACCAGATGTTATTATATTCCCTACCAGAGAATCCCTACCTGTGAGGCTTCTGAAGTCTTGGGGAGTAAACAGGTCCCCCTTCCACTCTTGTGAGCGGCCCTGACTAGATTGGCCCCAGCCTTACCGGTTCTGACCCTCGGGCCCAGTACCTCACCAGCCAAGTCTCCTCGTGTCCGGTGGGAATGCCGGTGAGGTGCTGGCCTGAATGGGACAGAGAAGGAGACTGCCGATATTTAGGCAGGTTGCTCACTCTACCTTATGATCCCTCATTCCGGTACCGCCTCGCTGTTCTCCCAAACTGGTGGCAACAATGAGCCAGCATGGTTGGGTTTCCTGCTCAGGGAACCAAATTTGTTATGGAACCAGGTTGGAACACTGGCGGAAAAACCAAGTGGCACTCAGAGATCTTGGGGGATTGGAGATTTATTTAACACAAGCGGGCTCAGAGGAGACCGTATGTCTCCAAAGATCTCAACCCCGATTGAGAGCAGGAAGGGTAATTTTTAGTTATCAGCCTCCGTATTTGTGTGTGTGTGTGGGGGGGGGGGTGGTTAAATGTGCAGCAAACAAGGGAAGAAGAACCCGGAGGAGGGGGTCTCTAAGCTAGAGACCAGAGTTTGTTTTAGTTCAATCAGCCACCCTTAGTGTACCTTCTCCACTTCTCCAACAGAACTAGTTATGTGCAACATGATAGTGCATTGCTATTCTTACATCTACTGCTGATCTCTGGATTGCGGATTGTAAGTGAGAAGTTTAAAACACCACCCCTTTCTCTTACATGAAAAGAGAAATCTCTGTCTTCACCTAGCCTTCCTGTGATTGTGAAGACATGGCAATTATTATTTCAAGGCACAGTTATCTACCTATGAGTCTGATGGAACTTATTTCACACATCTTCATCCCTAAAGCACTTTTCATAGAAAATATTACCCATATAGAGGCAGGAAATTCATCACAGATGTGTAGCTCCCTCTAGGTATGCATTCTGACCTTGTCACATTTGTGTCATCAAACACATTGACACCGTGAAAAATAAGCTCTCAACATCAAGATGGTGACATTAGAGGATATGGTGTAAAAGGAATTTCATGTGTTCTCAATTAGAAATAAATTTTAATGGTGAAGGAGAAAGTTAAAGTATTGTCAAATTTTATTGACATATAGTAGACACACCACGTTGTATTAGTTTCAGGCGTATATCACCGTGATTCCGTGTGTATACAATATGCTCTCCATATACCTAGACAAGCGTAGCTATGGTGTGAAAGCATGCAATATTTTCTTACAGGGTTGACTATATTCTATAACCTGTACATTGTATCCCAATGACATATTCATTTCATAGCTGGAAGCCTGTATCTCTTTCTCAAGGGTGTCAATTTTTTATTCAACCCATGTATTTTCATGGTAAATACCACTGCCTGTCGTTCATTCAGCATGTGTCAATTTGCAGTCTGTCTTTCTGGGAATGCTGCTTAAAGCATTACAAATTACATCATTGTATCAATAAATTCGGTTTCATTCCTTATTCAGTAAAAAGGAGAAGGAAAACATTTCTTTGTGTCTCAGGCCCTGTCACTAAGACCCTTCCCAATCTGGAGGACAGGCTTAACTGGACCAGCTACACCCTCAGTATCTCCAGCTGAGCGGCCATGGCTTTGAACATTGCAGGAATTCCCACGGCGGCCAGCAGAGGGCGCGCACACAGCACGCCCATGGAGGGGCCGGTCCTCTGCAGGCTCAGCGATAGCCAGAGAAGGCGCCCATTAGGCTTTTCTGATCCAGGGTGCCTCAGAGCTGGAAAGGCTTCCTTGCTCCTGAGGACCCAGTGCCTCAGAGTGTGGGCAAAGAGCCAGAGCTGGGTATCCATCAGGCTCCGCCCCCAGGCCTGGGGGAGACTCTGGAGGCTTCCCAGCCACTTGCAGTCTCCTCAGTGGTGGGGCTGAGTACTGGGGATGGGTGCTGGGCAGCTTCCAGGAAGCGCTGGATGGTCAGTGAGCAGCACAGTCCCTTGCATTCTCAGGGCTGTCCGTGGTTTTTTCCTCATTTCCCCTGCCGGTATGTGAACAAGATGTATTTCAGTCAAGGATGTGTGGATTCAGGGGGTCCCACGATGCCACGTCAGAGAGGCTGGGTTTTTTTTTGTTGTTGTTGTTCCAGATTCAAAATTGTTTTGGGGGAGAAATCCTGTCACAAATACGGAGGAACAGGAGTCGCTTTCACTTTGGAAGTAAAGACACCAAATGTTGACTCTCAGGACCTTCTAGAAGAATCAGCTGGGACCCACTCTTCCAAGTCCTGCTGGAAGCAGAGCCAGAGGTAAAAACACAATGTGCCCTCCACATCATACATGCTTTTATAATTTTCAGTGGGTATCTGTCCCCCAACAATGTTGTAGTCGCTGAAAACAACTGAAAACCTGACAGGTACTTTGTGTCAGGAACCTCCCGTTATTTGAATATTCAATATTATTCCTGCGTCAGAATTTGTTACAGTTATCCTTTCTTGTCTTCGTTGGAAGGAATCTCATCAATAATATCTTAAAAACATACTAGTTACCTTATGTCTTTTTCAGGTGAGATTTGGCATGTTTTTTAATTTCTCATGAACTCGTGAAAAACTGAAATACTTTTAAATTGATTGCAGTTTTTACTAAAAGCTGATTCACGCCATCCCTCTGAGACTGCTGCTGGTCAAAGAACTTACCAATGCCCCTTCTCAGTGTGGGAAAGATTGTACTAAGCAAGCATTGTGAGCCAAGTTTAGAAGAAAAAGCCTGAGCATAGTGTATCTCTATGAAAATTGATGCTTAGATCCCCTGTCTGATACATTTCCACTTTTTTTTATGTTTCTTTTTTGGCCCATTTTCTCATTCAGAGATTCGTAGACCTGCCTCAGTTTTACATTCACCACCCATTTTATTCTGGTGGACTTTTTTTTTGAGTACGTTGTTAGATTCTGTTTGCCAAATCTTGGTTGAGGACATTTGCATCTGTGTGCTTGAACGATACGGACCCATAGTTTTGTTTTTTCGTGGTGTCTTTATCTGGTTTTGGTATCAGGGTAATGCTGAATTAATTTGGATATTTTCTTTCCTGTTCTATTTTCTGGAATAGTTTGACAAGTATAGACATCAACTTTTCTTCAGATGTTTGATAGAATGTGCTTGTGAAGACGTCCGGTCCTGGACTGTTGTCTCTTAGGTGACATTTGATTACTGAATCTGTCTTCTTGCTAGTAAACCATCTGTTCAAATTTTTGATTTCATTCTGCTTCAGTTTTGGTAAGTTCCATGTTTCTAGGAATTGATCCATATAATCTGGTTTGTCCAGCTTGTTGGCATATAGTTTCTCATAATATTCTCTTACAATTGTTTGTATTTCTGTGGTGTTGGTTGTTCTCTGTCATTGTTATTTATAGGTGTCATTTCTGTTTTCTGATTAGTCTGGCTAGGGCTTATCAATTTCAATGTTCTTTTCATTGAAGCAGCTCCTAATTTCACTTACCTTGTTCTACTGTAGTTTTACCTTCTATATCACTTATTTCTCCTCTGCTTTTAATTATTTTCTTCATGCTGCTGTTTGGGGGTTTTGTTTGTTGTCCTTTGTCTGGCTTTTATAGTTATAAGGTTATGGAGTTTACTTCAGGGTATTTTGTTTTTTGTTTTTTCCTGAGGCAGACCTGTATTGCTATAAGCTTCCCTGTTAGAACTAGTTTTCTTGCTTTACAGAAGTTTGGATTGTTGTGTTTTCATTTTCATTTGTTTCCATGTTATTTCGATTTCATCTTTGATTTCTTGGTTGACCCATTGATTGTTTAGGAGCATGCTGTTTAACTTCCATGTTTTTGTGCCTTTTGCAGATTTTTTTTTTCTTGTTGGAGACTTCTACTTTCATAGCATTGTGGTCTGAAAAGACACATGGTATGACGTCGATTGGTTTGATTTTGTTTTGGCTTGTTTTATGACCTAATATTTTATTGAGTGTGGGGAATTTTCCATGTGCATGTGAAAAGAATGAGTATGGTGCTGTTTTAGGATGGAATGTCCTAAATATATCGGTTAAGTCCATCTGGTCTACTCTATCATTCAAAGTCACTACTTCCTTGTTGATTTTCTGATGGAATGATCTCTCCATGGGTATCATTGGAGTGTTAAAGTGCCCTACTATGATTGTATGACTATCAATACTTTAGGTTTTGACTGTTTTGTGTACTTGGATGCTCTCAGGTTGAGTGCGTATATGTTTACAATTGTTCTATCTTTTTTTGGATTGTACCTTTTATTATTATAGTGTCCTTCATTGTCTCTTGTTACAGTTTTCTTTTTAAATCTATTTTTTTCTGATATAGGTATGGCTACTGCAGTTTTCTTTTGATACTTTAGTTCTATAGTTAGCCTCTTGTAGGTAGAAGATAGATGGGTCCTATATTTTATTCATTCTATCACCCAGTGCCTTTTATTATGAAGAGAGAGTGCACAGGCATGGGATGGCAGGGTGGGGGAGTGGGGGAAGATAGAAGGAGAGCGAGAGAGAATGAGAGTGAGGATGTATCTTAAGCAAATCTCAAGCTCAGTGCAGAGCTCAGTTGGGACTCAATCCCAGGATCCTGGGATCATAGCCTGAGCCCAAATCAAGAGTCGAAATCTCAAGCGATGGAGCCATCCAGGTGCCCCTATCTGTCACCCAGTGCCTTTGATTTGAGCATGTATTCTGTTTCCGTTCAAAGTAATTGATAGACATACAGTTGTCCTTTTATTACTTGATGTTGGTTGTTTCTGAATCTGTCTGATCCTTTCTTCTCTTTCTCTTTTCTATGGTTTGCTGGGTTTATTTAGTAGTGCAGTTGAAATTGCTTGTCTTTATACTCTGCATATGTATTAGTGGTGTTTGATTTGTGGTTATTATTAGGTTTGTACCTAACCACTTCTGCATATAGAAGTCTATATTAAGTTGATAGTTGTTGAAGCTTGAACCAGTTCTTTACTCCTCTCCTCCCCGTGTTGTAGATATGTAGTGTCATATTTCAAAACCTTTCATATCGTGGATACCTTGGCTGATGTTTTACAGATATATTCATTTTTATTGCTTTTGCGTTTCGCACTTTAATACTGTCACTTTAGGTGTTTCTTTTCCACTTAAAGAGTCTCCTTTAACATTTCTTGCGGGGGTGGTTTGTGGCTTGTGAACTCGCTTAGTATTTATTTGGCAACCTCTTGATCTGTCCTTCCATCTGAATGATAGTGTTGTGGATAGACTCTCTTTGGCTGCAGATGTTTTCCATTCAGCAACTTTACCATACCTGCTGCTCACTTACGGTTTCAAACTTTCTTCTGAAAAACATCCAGTGATAAACTTATGGGGTTTTTTCTTGTAGGTAACTGTCATCTTTTCTTTTCCTGCTGTTAAAATTTTTCTTGATCATGACATTTTGGGTTTTAATTACTACATGACTTGGTGTAGATCTGCTTCTGCTGAATATTTTGGGGGTTCTTTGTGCCTCCTGCTTCTGAATCTGTTTCCTTCCCCGATTGAAGGAAGTTTTCATCTATTGTGTCTTCAAATAAATTTTCTGGTTCCATTTGTCAGAATTCTCAGAATGAGAAATAGGACAGGAAAGACCTATTGAAGCTTCTCTGATGAGTCACTGGATTTGCATGCGTGGAGGATACATTCGGGACTCAAATGAACAACCTACCTTTAATTTCAAAGAACTAGAAAAAGACAACAATCTACGTCCAATGTTCTCAAAACGGAGAAAGGAATACATATGAGAGTGGAAACCAATGAAATAGAGACCATGAAATCAATAGAAAATAGGAAGAAGACCAACAGTGGGTTTTCGAAAGAGTGAAACAAAATTGTCAAGACTATACATAGACTATGCTAAGACAGAGAGACGACCCAATTCAAAATAACTATAAATAAAAGAGAAGACATTACACCTGATACCAAAGAAATATAAAGGAAACAAAGAGGCGACTATGTGCAAATTAGATGCCAGCAAACCACTTACCTAGAAGAAATGGATAGGTTCTTAGAAACACACAACCTACCAAGACTGTATTAGGAAGATATAGAAGGTTTGCACAGACCCATTAAAGGAAGACTGCATCAATACAAGAAGATAACCAATGCAAGTAAATTGAGTTAGTAATGGAAATTCTCTCAGGGAAGAAAAGCCCAGGAACAGGTGCATTCACTGGTGAATTTGAACAACCGTTGTAGAAGAAACTAACAGCAGTCCTCTCACTGATTAAAAAGGGATAAACACCTCCAAACTCATTTCATGAGACTGGAATACCCTGGTAGGAAGCCAGAAAAGGATACTACTTGAACAGAAAACTATAGGCCAGTATCCCCGTGATGAATATAGATGAATAATTCCCAATAATATACAAGCAAACCAAATTCAGCATCACCTTAAAAGGATCATTGACCGTGATGAAGGGCTTTTTTCCCTGTAAAGGAAGGATGTTTCAGAAATGCAAATCAATAAATGTGACTCCTCACATACTTGAATGAAAAAAAATCAACCAGAAACCAGAATCTTAAGTATAAATAGCAAAGGCAGGGTTACTAGAAGGGAGGTGGGCAGGGGGATGGGTTTAATGGGTGATGGGCTAAGGAGGGCGCTAGTAGTGAGGAACACTTGGTGTTGTATGTAAGTGATGGATGACTACATTCTATACCTGAAACTAACACTACACTGTATGTTAACCAACTGGAATTTAATTAAACACTTGAACAAATAAATTCTAAAGAAATACATAAATAAATTTAACCTAAAATAAATAAATACATTTTAAAAATTAAAAAGAAAACTCATGTGACGATGTCAATAGACACAGAAAAAAAAAGTTCTGAGAAAATTTGGTATCCATTTGTGCTAAAAATCTCTTTAGAATTCTGTGTAGAAGGAACATATCTCAACATAAGAAAGGCCATGTATGTGAAGCCCACAGCTAACATCATACTCAATAGTGAGATTGTGAAAGATTTTCCTCTAAGATCAGGCACAAGACAAGGATGCCCTAGATATGTGAAGGGGATTGGTTGATGCAGGCTTCTGTTTATGGAATGAATAAATCACAGGTAGAAGACATAGCATAGGGAAAATAGAGAATGGTACTGGAGTGGTGATGCATGGTGAGAGACGATAGCTACACCTGTGTTAGCGTAGCAGCATGTATACACTTGTCCCATCACTATGTTGTTCATCTGAAACTAATGTAACACAGTGTGTCAGCTATTCCCAAATAACATGATTTTTTAAAAATAAGGTAAAGGAATGAAATAAAAAGTTTAATGTAAAAGAACCTGTTCCTATCTAATCAAGAAATGCAATAAAGTTCCAAAATAGAAAGTCACAGATCAAATTCTGTAGCATTCCTATACACTAACCAAATTATCTAAGAGGGAAAGAAAACAATCCCATTTACAATAGCATCAAAACCAATAAAATTTATAGGAACAAATTTAGCTAAGGAAGTGAAAGACCTCTCTACAGAAAACTGTAAAACCTGTGTGCAGAAATGGAAGAAATTCAATTTGTATGAAAGAAACAGGAGACTCCGCCCACCAACTCCAGTTATACACCACAGCACAGGAGAAGTGCCCTGCAGGTCCTCACCACACCAGGGACTATCCAAAATGACCAAGCGGAAGAATTCCCCTCAGAAGAATCTCCAGGAAATAACAACAGCTAAGGAGCTGATCAAAAAGAATGTAAATAATATAACAGAAAGTGAATTTTAGAATAATAGTCATAAAATTAATCGCTGGGCTTGAAAACAGTATAGCTGGCACAAAAACAGACACATAGACCAATGGAATAGAATAGAAACCCCAGAACTAGACCCACAAACGTATGGCCAACTCATCTTTGACAAAGCAGGAAAGAACATCCAATGGATGTAAGTTTTATGCAATTAGAAACACATATCTTCAAATGTATTTGGAACCACAAAAAGACCCCAAGTAGCCAATGCAAGAAAGAACAAAACAGGTGGCATCACACTTCTTGATTTCAAGCTGCATTCTAACACAAAGAAATCAGTTATGTCATTGGCATAGGCACACACACACACAAGGCAATGGAATGGAAATTGAGAGCCCAAACTAAAGCCATGCATGCACAGTCAACTAGTATTTGACAAGGGAGTCAAGAATACTCAGTGGAGAAGAGTAGTCTCTTGAATAACTGGAGCTGGGAAAATTGGATAGTCACATGTATAAGATTAAAGCTTAGCACCTTATGTTACATCACTCCAAGAATTAACTTGAAATGGATTAAAGATGTAAACGAATGATATGAAAACAAAATTCTTCCTCACCATTTCAGCTCTTATTATGCCAAGACGTAGCTGTTGAAGTGGTGAAGGGCTGGATAGAGAGTAGTCCTGGAAATAGAAGCCTGTGTGTGTGAAACAGACTTTCTTTAGTAGTCTGTAATTATCCCCCTGATCCTTTAAGAGTAGCCACTTCCTTCCCTACATTTTCAGGCACAGCTAGTACCATGCTTGCTGCCAGCAATGCACTGCTTTGTCTCCACAAATGCCTAGAAGCTCTAGGTTGGACCCATTGGGAAGGGTGGAGTTTTGTGGCAGTAATGCTGCCCTGTTGAAACCAGGTGGAGGGGAAGGAGAGAGGTGCCATTCCGGCTTCACTGGGGTTCAGGTATGTTAGTGTTGGTGTTGGATTTTTCACCTTTTACTCTAACACATCTCAAAAGTTTAATTTCTGTCCGGCATGTCAAAATGGCTTCCAGAACAGTTCCTCCTTTCTCAGAAGTGCCCTCCGTGTCATACCCCGTTGGGCTGCTCTTTATCACCATCCAGGGTCTTTGGGCCACCACCAACTTCTCCAACCTGGTGGCCTCTGGGACCTCACCCTCCACCTCCACCATCTGGAAAGATGATTGAAACAGTATGAGTTGACTTATAAAACACGTTTTGTCTTTTTACTTGTTGAGTGTTTGGAGAGGATGCAGTGATGGCACCACAGGGCTTTCAGGTTAGCCTGAGTGAGGACAGTGTCATGTGCTTCAAATTTCTCAGGAAATGAATGAAATGGGCAGTCGTTTCCACCCAGTGAGCTGGGCAACACATGTCTCTGAGAAGGAAAGAGGCCTTATACATGCTGACTCCCTAGGATGTAGCTTGTACAGAGACCATGTGCTGGGCTCTCTGAGGGATGAAACACACCCCTAACTTTATTTCTAGCTAGTTGAGACCTGAACTGTTCACAGATGCTTGATTAGTTATAAAAACTCCTGAACCAGGGCCATGTAGACCTTCCTCAAAGGACAGGATCAGATCTCCCTCTTGTCCTCAAGGGTCACCTGAGGCACCTGAAAAACCCTCTGCCCCTAGTACGGGACATGAGAATGTGAAAGAGTTGAATATAATGAAACCTGTTGCGGATGGTTTGTTTTTCTTGCACACAGTCTATGCAAGTCAGAATCAACTTCCATCCCCCTCCATCTTTTATGAGACCTAGGACATGGTGCAACTCCCATGGGGAATATCAGTTGTGTCTCTACCATGGATGCAGAGAAAGACAAGGTAAATTCTGTTGCCTATTTCAGTTGCAATGCTTTCTGGAAAATTTATCTGACCTTGTCTGGTTTTCTATGCCCTCTGGTATTTTTACTGTTTGATTTACATCCTCACAAGCCTCCAGACTTCTCCAGTTTAAGATCATCATGTTAGCTAGTGCCTCTGGACGCCACAAGTGTGTGGAGGTGGAGGACCACGTGGCTATCACTTTGTGTTTGTGGAAATAACTTGAGGAGAATGACACTTCACTGCACCCTCAAGTCTTCTGGAGCATGGGACACCTTTCTCACTTTCTTTGCATGGGATTATCCTGATTATTTTCATTTTTTTTCCTATTTCAGAGTAGGCCATGAATTTGTTCAGAATGTCTGCTATGAGCCTCGTGACTGGAAAAGATAACAACACTTTCCAACATTATATTGTGTGCTTTGTGCAGTGTTGAGGGTTCTTAGTTAAATTTCAGAACTCATTACTGGTCCTTCTGTGTTGGTCAATGTGCAATAGAGAAGTTCTCCCAAGCTTTGCGCAGTGGCAGTATCATAGCCAATGAGGTTTATCCGAGGCGCGATTATTGCTCATCGAGAATTTCTCCAGTTGTCCCCTAGGTGGAAATACTCTGAATTTTCAGAAGCGGCATGTGTAATCGAAAATGTACGTGGAACTTCAGTCGTGAAGGGAGAGAATCAGTGATTACCTGCAGGGCCAGTAACTCACAGAGTTCTTCAGTTGTATTTATATGAGCAGGTTCAATTGTGTCCCAGGAACAGTTGCAACTGGTACTTTGTCTCATGATGCCTTATGGGAGTTTTACACCTGAAATTGAGACATGTTTCTGTTCATTCTTTTACGTAGAATTTCTACCTCCCTTTTACAATGGGACAAAATAGCTCTGCAATTCATATTGTATTTAAAAGCTGAATTACCTGTGAATTAAGGTAAACACTCTTAAGACCATGAATGTGCACAGGTAACGTGTTTCTCTCAGAAAACACATTTCTAGGCCCCCTGCAGGACTCCAGGAATCCCCATCTCCTCAAAGGTCTCTGTGCCCTTGCACAGAAGATGTCTTTGTCAGTGAGGGAAGCAGAGTAAGGACATGAATGGGATGGCAATTTGAGCTTTGACCCTGGGGTGGCCCTGAATCTCTGTGTGGTGCTGGGCTTTTCTTTCATTCCTTCATGTTTTGTCTGTTCTCAATGTGTAAGTAAAAAGTCTGCAGATCTGGTGGAAGAGGGGTGTCCTGAACACAGATGCCTGCCTCTCTGGAATACGTTCCTTTATTAGACTGGCATTACTGCCATCAATCTTCAAGAATAGGATTCCTTGGCTTTCTGCATTTGTAACCATGTGCAGTGATGTGTGGAGACAGTAGTTTCTCCTTGTGCATCTGGTACCTTCAGGCTGTAGGTGGGACCTCATAGGAGGTCCTCGTGAGACCTTCAGGTTGTAAGTGGGATCTCGTGGGAGGGTAGAGTTTTCTGGCACTGATGCTGCATTCTACTAGAACCCGTGAATGAACAAGGGGCCAGGTGCTGACACCTGCTTCATTGTGTTTCAGCTCCTGTGGGCGTTCTACTTCTGTCTGTCATACCAACATACCTGTCGCTTCTGTTCTGTAGGTCCTTATGGTTGCAAGAGGACCTCCTCTTTTACCAGGTCCACCCTGCATGCCCTCCCCCACAGATCCCCTTTATCACTGTTCATGGACTCTATAAGTCACCACCAGCTCATTGGTGCCCTCAGTGACCTCCACCTCGACTATTTGTAAGATGATCTGAACAGTATGAGTTGACATGTTCAGCATATTCATCTACTGTCTTGTTGAGTCTCTGAGAAGATGTAGAGATGGCCTCACAGGCTTTTCAATGCAAGGGTGCTGCTGACTGAAACACTGTTAAGATTCCTCAAGTTTCTTAGGCCATACATATGTTGGGCTGTGCCTAAGTGTGTGTATCTCTGTGAGACTAAATGCGACGAAAGGTTGTAGATTAGCTGTGTGGCTTCCTTGGCTTCAGCCTGAGTCACACTCTTAGCGGGGAATTCAGGGTTGACCAGGAAATGCCCCTGCTGGACTCCTGTCACCGCAACCCTGAACCTACTTTCACCACCCTGCCTGAAGGTTTGCATCTCCGACACTTCCCTCACAATTTCCTGAGGCTTTGCGTGTGTTCCTCTTGTCTCAGACCTAATGCCAGCTCTCAGTGGGGAGAGCCTCAACTCAGAGCATCAGCTTTGTGATCTGAGAAGCAGGGATAATGTTGATCTCTGAGGTCAGCGCGATGAAGAGGTGGTTAAGCACATGAGGAATTTGTAAAATATATGGGATGAGTGAGCACTCACCCTTTTCAGCGTGGAAACGAATGTATCTGCACAGAGAAGATCATCAACAGATGTTCATTCAATTTCATGAAACTAAGGGTATAATGCCTGAGGCTGAGAGATTGGCAATTCTAGTTTCAAAGGATGCAACAAAGATTCCTGTGTGTTTTCTATTAAAATTCAGGTCCTACTTTACAAGGAAGGAAAAGATAAGTATGAGAATATGGATGTTCAGGGATCTGAAGATAATCCTCTTCCATTACAGGTAGACACACAAATGCACCCTGACAAATATGTGCTCATCCAAGGCCACAGATGTATCGAAGAAGAAAAAACGCATATAGAAGAACAGAAGATCCCTTTGCAATAACTCAATCACTTTGACATAGAGGGCAATCAGTTTGAAATTTGAAGAGCACACTGAACCATTACAAACCAGCTGTGGTTATTATATATTTAGAGATGGGGTCTAATCTACCCCTTGGTCTGAATGCTTTCCCTGTCCACCCCGTCCCCTCCACATTGTCCTTCCTAATATCCCCTAATACACTTGTCATAGTTGTGTTTCTATGTCAGCGTCTGCCTCCAGGAAAATCGACACTCATTCCCCATCAAGTGTACACTTTGGCGTTCTTGTATATGCAGTTAACAAACAGGTAGAATGTATAGTATTGGTGTACGAAGACAGATCATTGTTTGGGGTTGTATTGCCTGGAAGGGACCAATAGTTCCATCTGAGGGGTTGGATACATCCTTTAGGGAGATATGGTGGTGGTTGTTCATGTATAGATTGATGCTCATGAGCACATGGCACATGTGCTAGTTGATGTGGTTTGTGCTGATGAGCAGGGCAGGTGTCTGTCTCCAGGAAAGGGTCTCTTCTGATGGTGAGGAATGGATTCAGGAGACCAGTAAGGAGGCCCTGCATTAATTCAGCTTTTGCGCCCTTGTGCACCTTACCAGCTGCTACCAATAGCACCAATCCAGGTGGCCTCCAAGGGGGCAAATGGCACAATTTTTGTGGCGAGTCACATGGTGTCCCATAAAGCTCCCCCTGAAGCCATATTGAGGCATGGGGAGGGCAGAGGACCATGGTCTGAGAAAGGTTCCTTCAACACAATCCAGGGAGAGTTGGGTGTAAGCATACGGCTCCTTCTACATCAGCCAATCCAATCTACATCAGGGACCCTGAACCCTGTGAGCTTTTTTTTCCTTCCAGCTTAGGGAAGCAGCCAGCCCTCCAGCAGCTTTTGGGTCATGGCTGGGCCACCAACGGTAAATGTCTGGCTGTCCACATTCTGCCAGCATTGCTTTAGCAAATGTCAATATGAGCAGCTGCTGTATGGGGGATTCTCCTCCATTTTGATCAGGGCCTGGGACAAAACATGACGAGAGAGAGAGAGACAGGAGTTCCCTGTGCTCCTGGACAGGGCTGCAAGCACAGAGCAGATAGCCTGAAGCCTGGGGAGAGGTGGACAAAGAGGTAAGGAGAGAGAAACTGGATGAGTGATAGGGGAATTGGGCAAGACCTAGAGAGTGAAAGAAAGAAACACAGAGAGGTGTGGTTAGAGAGAAACAGAGACAAAGAGGAAGTACAAGGAGAAAAGTGGAGCCCTGGTCCGGGTATGTGAACGGGGTGAGATGAGCCAGGGGAGAGGGGATGTGTGAAGTGGCTCTGAGTGCTGGGGCCGAAAGGGCTGGTATCATGGGCATCATAGTTTCATAACTCTAAGACTCCAACATCCCTGGGGTCAAGCTCTGCAGAGGCCATTGCAATCGAAAAGATGGGCATCCGTCATTTCTACTGGAATTGTGGGGCTCAGCGTTATGTTCTGTCATGGAGACAGATGTCTTCAGGGAGAATGTGCTGCTCTTTGGCAGCTAAACTCCAGAGCCCGCCCTGTGAGGAGGTGTCCCGGGGTCATCTCCCTCACTGCCCCAGGCCCTGTTGGATTTCCCCCCTCCCCCCCCCCAACCAGCTGGCGTTCCTCATGTTCTGAACCCAGGCATGAGACATTGTGTTGCCCCCAGGTTCTGCAGTCTGGACCTGGCAGAGGTGGACTGTTGATATTGATTAAAAAAAATATTTGACAATAAGGTCCATATTCTCCCTCTGGAACGAGCGGTGTGCATCCAAATCGTGGGTTGCTATCCTCCTGTCCACAACCAATCTGAGGATTCCAGAAGGTAGGTGAACCTTTTAAAACACCATAGTCTTCTCTTACCTCATTCAAAGACAATTTCTTTCCCAGTTTCTTTTAATTTTGAAGAGATGGCAATTCCTAATTGAAAGCATAATGGTCCTGTAGGAAATTGACCTACATGAGTGATGGGCATTATTTCATCCATCCGTATCCCTAAAGCACATTTCATTGGAAATATAAGCCATGGATACATGTCATAAATTCATAACAGATGTGTAGCTCCTGTAAGTTGCATTCTGACCTTGTCACATATGTGTCATCAGATATTATTAGTGACTTTTCAGATAAGCTCTAAACATCAAGATGGTCATGTTAGAGAATCTGGTATATATGGAATTTCACAGATTCTAAATTAGGAATGATTTTTCATTTTTAATGTTCCTATTTTTTTCCTTTTGTGAAAGAGCCCGAGCTGGGGATGGGGGAGAGAGTGGGAGATACTGAATCTGAGGCAGGCGCCAGACTCTGAGCTGTCAGGACACAGCGTGACGTGGGGCTCAAACTGATGGACTGCAAGATCATGACCTGAGTGGAAGTCGGACGCTTAACCAAGTAAGCCACCCAAGCGCCCCAGGAATGATAGTTTATTGGCAAAGAAAGAGAAATTAAAGATAGCGTAAAGGATGTCGACTTTTAATTGAAATATTCTTCACACATTTGTTGTATTAGTTTTAGACATACATTGTAGTCCTTCCATATGTCTATAAATTATGTTGTACTTAAGCACAAGTGTAGCTATCCTGTGAAAGTATGCAACAGTATTATTACAGGATTGACTCTCTTCCATTGGCTGTCCCTTGTATCCCTAGGACTCATTCATTCCGTAGCTGGAAGCCAGTATCTCTCTCTCAAAGGTGTCCATTCTTTATCTAACCTAAACACTTAGGTGGTAAACACAATAACCTCTTGTTCATCATGTGTAATTTGGTGGTCTATTTTTCTGGGAACATTGCTTAAAGCATTACAAATGATGCCATTACCTTAATAAATTTGGTTTCATTCTTCACTCACAAGAACGGAGAAGGAAAAGATTTCTTTGTGCCCTAGGTCCTGTCACTAAGACCCTTCCCAGTGTAGAGAACAGGCTTAGTGGCCCAGAGCACCTTCGGTCCCTCAGCTGAGCCACCAGGGTCTTCAACATTGCAGGAATTCCCATGGTGGCCAGCAGAGAGAGCTCGAGCACCACAGACCCAGACGGGCGGGTTCCTCTGCCTGGGCAGTGATGGCCAGTAGAGGGCGCAGCATCGGCTTTTCTGACCCAGGGCACCTCAGAGCAGGAAGGGCTTAGACTGCTCTCAGAGGACTCAGGCCTCTGCTGGTGCCTCAGTACAGAGAGCAGAGCTGCATTTCCAGCAGGTTCTGCCACCCGCCCCAGGGGAGACCTTGGGAGCTTAGCAGAAACTTGGCATCTCCTGAGTCGCCAGAGAGAAGCTGCCTTGTTGTACTGAGTGCTGAGGAGGGGGCGCCGGGTGGCTTCCCTGGTCAAGCTGGTCGCTGAGCTGCACAGGCCTTTGCATTTTCTGGGCTGTTCCCATGTTTCATTCCACCCCTTCCCAGACAGTTTTTGAACAAGACGTATTTTACCAAAGGACTTGTGGATTGAGGGGTCCCACGACATCACCTCATAGATGCAGTCGATGGTTTGTTCCAGATCCAGGCTTGTTTCCGACAAGGAACCCTAACAGAAATTCAGAAGCACGGGAGCTGCATTCAATTAGGACGTGGATACATGAAATGCTCGTCTCACGACCTTCTAGAAGAAGGAGCTGGGACCCATGTTCCGAGTCCTGCTGGAACCAGAGACCAAGGTAAGGGCACAAACTGTCCCACACATCATACATGCTTTTTAAAAATGTTCATGGTTATTTTCCCAACTTAGTGAAGTGATTGAAAACTACAGAAAACCTGGTAGGTAGGTGTCATTAACCTTATGTTATCTTTTAATTTAAATTCCAGTGAGTGAAGACACAGTGTAATGTTAGTTTCAGGTGTCCAATATAGAGCAACACTTCCACACGTCACCCGGTGCTCATCCCAGGTGAGCACCAGCAACAGCTTCTTAATCCCCAGCAGCTGTTTCACCCATTCCGTCACCTCACTGTGGAAGCCCTCAGTTTGTTTCCTAGTTAAGAGTCTGTTTGTTTGTCATTGTGTCCTTCACCGCCCCCCCCCCTTAAATTTGTCTTATTTCCATGTGTTAGTGAAATCATCTGGTGTTTGTCTTTCTCTGACAGGCTTTT